>NW_026899152.1:0-74399 GCF_033153095.1 Gastrolobium bilobum | reverse complement strand
AAAGGATGGAAAAATCCGGGTGTGTGTAGACTACAGGGATTTAAATAAAGCTTGTCTGAAGGACGATTTCCCACTTCCTCATATTGATGTGCTTGTTGATAATACGGCCAAGTATCATACATTCTCATTCATGGATGGATATTCGGGGTATAATCAAATCCTCATGGATGTCGATGATAAAGAAAAAACTGCTTTTATTACTCCTTGGGGGACATTTCGTTATAGAGTAATGTCATTTGGACTAAAGAATGCAGGAGCTACTTATCAGCGCGCTATGGTTGCATTATTCCACGACATGATGCACAAGGAGATTGAAGTATATGTGGATGACATAGTTGCTAAGTCAAGAGAAGGGGAAAGTCATGTGACAGTCCTGCAAAAGTTGTTCGAACGACTCCAGAAGTACAAGTTGAGATTGAACCCTAGCAAATGTGTTTTTGGCGCATCCTCAGGAAAATTGCTCGGTTTTATTGTTAGTAGAGAAGGAATACAGGTGGATCCGGAAAAAGCAAAAGCAATACGAGATATGCCTGCCCCTAAATCAGAGCGAGATGTGAGAAGCTTCTTGGGACGACTTAATTATATTGCTAGATTCATTGCAAACTTAACTAGCACTTGTGAGCCTATCTTTAAGCTATTGAGGAAGAACCAACCAGGGAAGTGGGATGAAGATTGCCAGAAGGCGTTCGACAGAATAAAAGCTTACTTATTGAATCCCCCTATCTTGGTACCGCCAACACCAGGTCGCCCTTTGATTTTGTATTTGACTGTGCTGCCTACCTCCATGGGAGCAATGTTGGGGCAACGTGATGAGTCAGATAGGTGTATGAGCAAGCCAATCAATGCAAATTGAAATTCCAGGCGGGGAAATATTGGCAGTAGAAGAAGATGAGATTGAGGAAAGTGCATGGAAAATGTATTTTGATGGGGCAGTTAATATGCACGGCAGTGGCGTAGGAGCAGTAGTCATTTCACCAACCGGCAAACAATACCCAGTGGCCATCAAGTTGGGCTTTGAATGCACCAATAACATTGCAGAATATGAGGCTTGTGCAAGCGGTTTGCGTCTTGCAATCGATTTAGGAGTAAAACAGTTGGAAGTATTTGGGGATGCAGCGCTTATCATTTACCAAGTGAATGGCGAGTGGCAGACCAAAGACGTGAAGTTAGTGCCCTACCAAAAGTACTTGACTCGTTTGATTGCAGAATTTGAAGAAATAGAATTCTCGCATTTAACTAGAGACAAGAATCGATTTGCAGATGCCCTAGCCACGTTGGCTGCGATGACCAAGCTGGATATCCATAGTAATGTCCAACCCATCCAAGTTGAGAAGAGAGATGAACCATCCTACTGTGCCAGTGTGGAGGAGGGGCCAGATGGTAAACCTTGGTATTTTGATATCAAACAGTATATTCAGCATAGAAAGTACCCAACTGGGGCAAACGAAACCCATAGAAAGACCGTTCGCCGGTTATCGATGGCTTTTTTCTTGAATGGAGAAGTTTTGTACAAGAGAAGTCATGATGGCACCCTTTTAAGATGCGTAGATGCTCGTGAAGCTCATTCAATCATGATTGATGTCCATGAGGGAATTTGTGGGACTCATGCCAACGGACATATGATGACGCGCAAGATTATGAGAAGTGGATATTACTGGTCCACCATGGAGGCAGATTGCGTAGGATATGTTCGAAAGTGCCAAAAGTGTCAAATGTACGCAGATCGTATCAATTCACCGCCTTTTCCACTACACAATATGGTGTCTCCTTGGCCGTTCTCAATGTGGGGAGTAGATGTTATTGGCCTAATCAATCCAAAGGCCTCGAATGGGCACCGTTTCATCCTGGTAGCAATAGATTATTTTACCAAGTGGATAGAAGCCTCATCATATGCCAACATTTCACAAAAGGTGTTTGTCAAGTTTCTCAAAAGGGATATTATTTGCAGATATGGAGTTCCAGAAAGAATAATCACAGATAATGCTCCTAATCTTAACGGCACAGAAGTACAAAAGTTATGTGGACATTTCAAGATCAAGCATCACAACTCAGCTCCTTATAGACCTCAGATGAATGGTGCAGTTGAAGCAGCCAATAAGAATATCAAAAAGATCATTGCCAAGATGGTTGTGAGTTATAAAGATTGGCATGAGATGTTACCCTATGCTTTACATGCGTATCGTACTAACATACGTACGAGCACTGGAGAAACACCTTTCTCCTTGGTATATGGAATGGAGGCCGTCTCTCCGATAGAAGTTGAAATTCCTTCATTGAGGGTTTTGATGGAGGCAGAATTGGAAGAGTCTGAGTGGGTGAAAGCACGATATGAACAACTGAACATGATTGAAGAGAAAAGATTGACAGCTCTTTGTCACGGGCAGCTATATCAGAGCAGAATGGCTAAAGCCTTTAAAAAGAAAGTCCGGCCAAGGGAATTTCGATCAGGTGATCTGGTCTTAAAGAAAATCTTTCCTAATCAAGAGGATGCTAGAGGAAAATGGGCTCCAAATTATGATGGCCCTTATGTGGTCAAACATGCTTTTTCTGGGGGAGCGTTAATTCTACAAGATATGGAAGGGCAGGAGTTACGAAGACCAATAAATACTGACGCAGTCAAAAGATTCTATGCCTAACAACAACAAAAAGGAAAAAAGAAAAAAAGAAAAATAGAGAAGCATGTTAGATTGAAAACCCGAAAGGGCGATCTAAGCAAAAATCGAGGCAGATAAAAAGAAATCTGTTAAGCTGATGGCTCAACAAGGTCACCTAAGCAAAAGTTATGGCAAACAAAAAACAGTTAGGTTGAAAACCTGCAGGGGCAACTTGGACATTAAGGACCCAAACTTAAACCGCCCAAGATTTTTGGAGAAAGTAACACACACTGGGGCAAGATTCAGAGAGGCAACAAAGGATCGTACTGTGGAAGGGACCGTGACTTCATTGGTGAGACTGCTAGAAAGCTGAAGGGAATCAATTCAATGAATGACAAGGGACTGATACTGGGGCAATTTTTCCATGAGATCTCAAAATTCCTTTCATCCTTTTCCATCTTCTTTTCGTGCCTAATATCTCCTCTCACAAAGGTTTCATGTACAATCAACTTTCATATCAATGGATTGGCTTTACTTATCTCATCATTTTTATTTCTCTTTCCTTCTTCCACTCATGAATGCATATTTATTTATCAAGTTTATGTCTCGAGTAACGTAATTTAAGTTTAACAATGTGACTAAAAATCGCTTATAGCAATTCTTCAATTATTGGTTTTGATCGTGGAACTCAATAATTTTGAACACAAGTCATAATGGAGTGGTATAATCATGTTGTTGGAAAAGGCAAGAAGATCAAAGAGGCGAAAGGGGTGGGACAAATGAGTTCACAAGAAGTTACAAGATACGGTGACAATCTCATGAATGAAGGTTTGATTGGTTTCAACTTTTCTGGGTTGCTGTCAGTTTGGATCTTTTTTTTTTAAAAAATAAAAAAAATAAAAAAAATAAAAAAAATATATATATATATATATATAAATATAAAAAAAGGAAAGGTCTCTAAATTTTTCTTCTCATAATTTCTTGATCATTGTGATTTTTTTTGCTGCAACTTTTTCTGCATATTAAAAATTCCTGGGCTACATTGCAGTTTAACTTTCGAGCTCAGAAACCTTGCATTTTAAACTTCAGAACTCAAAGGCTCATCAAAATTTAGTTTTTCAGCCGAAAAACACAATTTACATTTTTTGTCCATTTGTGAAGCCATATCCAGTCGTTTCCAAATGTTATTTTGTCTTTAAATCCATATCCAGTCGGTTAAGATTTCTCTTTCTATTTGTATACCCATATCCAGTTGGTTGCGAATGTTTATCTTTAAACCCATATCCAGTCGGTTAAGATTTCTCTTTCTGTTTGTATACCCATATCCAGTTGGTTATAAAAGTCTCTTTATTTTCTTCTTGTCAACCCATATCCAGTTGGTTGCAGAAGTCTCTTTATTTTATCTTTGTGAACCCATATCCAGTTGGTTGCAAACATTTAATTTTTGTTCGTTTGTGAACTCATATTCAGTTGGTTCTAGACCTTTACTTTTCTTTCCTTTTGTCAACCCATATCCAGTTGGTTATAAAAGTCTCTCTATTTTCCTTTTGTCAATCCATATCCAGTTGATTGCAGAAGTTTCTTTACTTTATCTTTGTGAACCCATATCCAGTTGGTTGCAAACATTTAATTTTTGTCCGTTTGTGAACTCATATTCAGTTGGTTCTAGACCTTTACTTTTCTTTCCTTTTGTCAACCCATATCCAGTTGGTTATAAAAGTCTCTCTATTTTCCTTTTGTCAATCCATATCCAGTTGATTGCAGAAGTTTCTTTATTTTATCTTTGTGAACCCATATCCAGTTTGTTGCAAACATTTAATTTTCTGTCCGTTTGTGAACTCATATCCAGATGGTTATAGACCTTTACTTTTCTTTCCTTTTGTCAACCCTTATCCAGTTGGTTGTAAAAGTCTCTCTATTTTCCTTTTGTCAATCCATACCCAGTTTATTGCAGAAGTTTTTTTTTATTTTCTTGTTGTCGACCTATATCCAGTTGGTTGCAGATTTTTTGCTCTGTCCGTTTGTGAACCCAAATCCAGTTGGTTACAAACATTCTCTTTTCCATTTGAGATCCTATATCCAGTTGGTTTCAAATATTTCTTTTCCACTCAATTTGTCAACCCATATCAAGTTGGTTACAAAGCTTTTCTTTTCTAGTTGTGAGTCCTTACCTAGTTGGTTCCATATTTCCTTTTTCATATCGGGATGAATACAAGCATTTAATCTTCCGGCTTCATGTCTTCTATTTTCGAGCTCAGAGGCTCGCTGTATTTAATTTTTAGATTGCACCTCACCCGTATATGTTTTCTGTTGTTCTTGGACAAAATTAGGATTCATGTCTTTATTGTTTCTTACAACAATAATATGCCAACTGTGATTTGTCATATTATTTAGTAAGAAACAAATAAAGAGGGGCAACTGTGAACACCCAATTTTGTCCCAAATATTTAAAAATGACAAAAAAAAATCTAAACTTTAAACATTTATTTTCTTAAAAAAAAAGATTTAAAAAAAAGGGAAATTAAAATAGAAAATATTTCTTTTTATAATTTGTAATTAGCTGTTATTAAAAAAAAAGAAAAAAAAAGAAAAAAAAAGCAAATTCTGCACAGGACGCATGCAAAGTAGAAGTAGACAAAGGGTAAAAAAAAAAACAAAAGGACGGTTGAGGAAGAGTGTAGCATGCTGAAAATGACTTTGTCCCCCACTGTTGAAGAAAAAAACAAAGGAGTTTAATGCTACCAAACAAAGGTATACCAAAGAGAGACAAACATTTGAAACCTACAGAAAGCACCTTGAAGAACAAATACCAAAGAGGATGGGTCAATGCTATCTCTCTGCACAAAGGAATAGCAGCATGCCTGACCAATGGGATGGAGTAGAGGAGAATCAAACGTTAGGCAAACACAAAAAAACCATGTTGATGAGGGACTATATAAACAAAGGGGAGCTTCAGCGAAAAAGAAGAGGGGTAAATAGAAAAGAACAAGGAGGACTTCACTGCACGGTGGTCACCAACAGTGAACCATTCACCATTGTTGTAAAACCTCCACACCATAGCCTCCATCGCACCTCTGCTGCCAAGAGTTGCATAAGTCTTGCCATCACCGTAACCGAGAAGAGTCACTGCAAGTGGTCGTCAGCCATCACAAAAGACCTTATAGCCTTTACCACCGCCAAACTTCACTTTGTCTTTGTTAACAATCGACTGCATACCACCAAGGCTCAACCTTTCTGTCAGACTCCTCCATATCACAAACTAGAGACATCCCTCCATTCGCAGTGGTCTCAAACTCAGGTTCTTCAATCCGTTTGTCTTTCTTTTTTTTATCCTCGCACCCATATGAATATCATCTTCCTGTATCCTTTTACTGTTTGATCTGTTTACCAGTGCCCAAAAAAAAAACAAAAACAAATCATTCTTTTATTCGAAATATGTATGCATTTGTCGGTTGGTTTTTACGTTTCTACTTTCAATGTTTGGTAACCGACAGCCCTTCTTTCATTAGTTTGTAATAGCACGAATGGGGTATTGTGGTTTTGCTTAGTTTAGTTATTTTTATTATTATTTTTTATTTTAGCAATACATGTTAGTACCGTTTTTTTATTCAATGCTATAGTTTCTGTAGGTGACCTGCTCTTTCAGTGACTTAGGCTCACCGGTCATGATTTTTCAAGTTTACTTTATAGATATGGCTAAGGCATAGATATAATAGTGATAATATAAAAAGTAAACCTACTATGCCATTTAAAAAGTAAAAAAAATAAATAAAATAAAATTAGATTCAGTTTTCAAAAGTTAGGCGTCGTTTCTTTGTCATATACAATAAAAGACGAAAAACTAGAAAACCGAAGAAACGTAATAAAGAATAACACATTTATTATCTCTAGTTTCTTATCTCATTATCAATTGCAAATGTTGCATATGACGTGAACATAAGAAAATCCTCCTTGAAATAAAATCGCAATGATGAATTGAAACTTAAACGTTTTTACATTATCATGACAAAAAAATAAAAAAGATAGAAATGTGATGTTTATGGATTTTCTTTTAAACAGAAAAATAATATTAATCAGTTCAGATTACTTGGGGTATATGGGTTTCACAATTAATCAAATATCAAATAAAATGGAATTAGCTGAGCCGTGACGGTTTGTTAACTCCACATATTTTATTTTGACTCATTTTAGCCGTGACGGCTTGGTGATTCGAAATTCATTAAAATTATCATATATTGTTTTTTATATTAATTTAACCTTAAGATCATTAAAAGGGGGTAATTTAGCCGCGATGGCTTGTCGATCCTATGCGTTCGTTCATGATCATTTTAACCGTGACGGTTTGGTGATTCAGAGTTTATTCAAATTCATCACAAAATTCGTTTTAATGAAAATAATCGCATAAAATTTATTTTTTTAGAAAAAAAGGGGTAATTTAGCCGTGACGGCTTGTCAACCCTGAGTGTGATCGGAATTATTTTAGCTGTGACAGCTTGGTAATCCGAAATTTCTAAATTTAAAATCAAAAATAATCAACGTGCAAACATGTTTTTTTAAGAACGACGTAGCTTTGAATTCCTCACTGCACCTGAGGATACGTCGGAGCGGAACTCTTTCCGTCAAGCTAAAATAAAATTATATATTTTAGTCTTCATTCTTTTTAAATATTCGTATAAGGGATAAAATAAATATTTTTAAAAGCTATTAATAATTCGCACAATTGATTTAAGGTAACCGTTTTTAAACGGATGTGTCAGGGGTGTAGTGGAATTAAGTTTCCACCCTTCCCTGCGCATAATTAGACTCCCGAACCTTTGATCTATAATTTTAAAGACCAGTTTGCAATAAAAGGTTTTCCAATTTTTCCAAAGTAAATAAAATTGGTGGCGACTCCATTTATTTTAATTCTTTAAATTTCGGGTCGTTACAATTATCCAACATTAATTGTGTCATTATTAGTTATATTAATTGTGCTATGTATATTAATGTTGTTGTTATTTAATATTTAATATTTAATATATAAATATTTATGGATTATAGAATAATTAAATAATGTTTGATATTTATTTATTTCTCAGTAATTAGTATTTATTTTTTATATATTATATAATGTTGTAACTGTAATATTTGACTTTTTTTGTAAATAAATCCATGGAACAACACGACCCGCACCAGAGTTTCATCGACCCGGGTCCATCCGACTGTTCTCTCCTGACTTTGCGGGAGAAACACATTTTCACCCATGTGTGGAACACATCCGATGACCCATCGGTACGTGATCGTGTCCTTAATGTCAGACACGCTGCGACACACGATCACCTGGATATACCAGAGGATATCCAGCCGTACCTTAGGCAGGCTGGGTTTTATCACGTTTCCCATCTGCGCAACCATGAGGTTAGTGTATTATTATTGTATAACATTCACATTACATGTTGGATGTTTTATAAATTTTGATAAAATATAACTTTTTTGGAAACAGATTGATCACTCACTCATATCGGCCCTTGTTGAGAGATGGCGGCCGGAGACGCGCACATTTCATATGCCGATGGGTGAGGTGACGATCACGTTGGAGGATGTACACCATCTGTTGGGGTTGCCCACGGATGGAGAGGTTATATGTGGCCGCGCTGGAGGCCATCCCTTCTCGCAACTTATTACAGATTTGTTAGGAGTTCAGCCCGGGTGGCAGCGAGACTTTTATAAGAACCAGCTTTTGCTTACATTTCTCCGCGAATGATTTCTACATTACGCAGACCATGCTGGCACTAAAGCTGGCCGCATGAGATACCCCCGTGCTTTGATCATGCGCATATTGGGGGAGGGATATTATTCGTTGAGACTGAATCCAGCTTCGTGTCGGCCCGATATCTATTATTTCTTGATGATTTCCAGCGAACGGGGACGTTTTCTTGGGGTTCCGCCGCACCGGCTACCTTGTACGGGGAGTTGTGCAAGGTCACATAGCTGAGACGATCAGATATGGGGGATGTGCTATGTTATTACAGTTGTGGGCATGGACGCGTTTCCTTACGATCTCACCTGGGCTCCTCGAGATCACTAACGCCGACGCTATATACGGAGCTAGGCCTCTGCCTTTTTCCATTGATATTTTTCTTGCAATCTGTATATTGTGTTAGTTTTAAAACTGCATATTGTGGCTGTTATTTTAATCAGTAATAATATTTGCCTAATTATTTTGCAGATTTAATATCTATATGTCGAGACGGTTCGTTTAGTCCCACATCAGACGCTATCGTCACCACGTTGACTTTATGCCCAGCCACAGGATACAGTGGAGGTCTAACCATGGATTCACTGCACATCGATGTTCGGCCGAGGAGTCGTGCAGATGGTTAGCTGTATGTCCACTCAAACACTACCAGATTGTCGTGTACCAGCAGCCAGATAGAGTGTTGCGGCAGTTTGGATTTAGGCAGCCGATCCTAAGTGATCCATTACCATATTCGGAGCTGCTGACTGTCACCCTCACTAGTAAGGGTGACGTAGACTAGAATGACCAACATGGTCTATATATAGCGCAGTGCCATTCGAGGGATGCCCTCGTTTTTTAGGGTGTACAGCCGGACGCATCGGATGGACATCTGTCTGTCAACAGCACTTACATCCAGTGGTATTTTCTGCATACTCGTAGATGGATGACGCAAAGATCAACGATTCATCCCCATGTGGTATGTATCTGGGTAGCTCATCATTATCGTTTTGAAATCTAATTTGTTGACATATTGAAATAACAAATTTTACTGTTTTTCTGCAACACAGAGTGATCGTATGGAGACTGTTGTCTATATGTCATCCGGCGAGGCGAGGGGATCATTCACTTACCGTCAGATATACGACGAGGCGCTTCAGGCTCTGTCTTCCTTCGCTGAGTTCGGTGGACTGACAAACCCAGGAGAGCCTGCACCTCCGCCGGCAGTCGTGTAGACAGTACAACCGCCCCGTCCTGAGCGTCGTAACCAGCGTGCACACCACGAGAGGTTGCCTCTACATCATCAGACTCCTCCTATTGCTGATCGGCCTATTCTTAAGCAGTCTCTTTCGCCGTACTAGTGGCCTCCATAGTATGTCCCTCGCACAGGCGGTACTGGTTAGCCAGGTGGCCCATCTTCGCAGTATGGGTACCCTTGGTATTCAGCACCCTCGCAGCTGTTTCCTGGATATCAACCACATTTTAGTCAACCGTTCCCAGGGCAGAGCAGTGGATCTTCTTTTCGCAGGCAAATCCTCCAGCGCATAAGCATAGCCAGTATCCAGGCCAGTCTAGTTCGCAGCCTGATCACGGTCTGGATGAGTTTACAGAGGATTACAGACCACAGTTTGATTCACCTACCGTCATGGCCACACCGCAGGAATATTCGACGGACTTCCTTTAGTCACCCATATCTGTTCCTACAGGAGTTATATCACATAAGGATATTGCGGAGGTAATGGACAGTGTTGACGATGGCAACGATGACCTAGTGGTTGAGGCAGGAGACAGAGGAGACAGCATCATATGTAACCCTGATAGAGAGGCTAGGGAGCGGTGTTTCTTGTCACCGTATGAGCATGACCAGGCACGTTGTGCCAAGTATCATGGGAGGAGGAGACAACAGTGATTTATTATTTGGTCGTAGGACTTTTTGTTAGACCAGTGGTATTTTCACTGTATATATATTGACAGTTATGTTTGGGCTACTCGGTGTATGTTTATGCATGTCACTATTTTCCCATTTATTATTGTTGCGAGTATTTGATGTTGTTTACGAACGAGATATGGCGGTAGTTTAAGGAGATGAATACGAAATATCGAGACAGTAATAACACGAACATTTCACCAGTTTACAAACAAGTTACAACCCGCATAGGCAAAAGAGTTATTCAAACACTGCTTCAAATAAGGTTTTCACACGATAACGAAATCAAATAAAAACACGCATAATTAAATACATTATGAAAAACAAGTAACAACACGCATATTATTGACATAAGGTTCCAAACAACAAGTTATATCACACGATAACAAAAGCGCTTATGAGCCTTGCTATCGAGATGGACAATGACGTCTGTCATGGCCAACAACTCTAACCACATCTTGTTCTAGTAGTCGAGCCTTCACGCTGATCCATCTCGTTACGGATGTAGGTACTTCGTGGCCTGCCTTTTTTACGTCTCAGTGACACCTCCGAGAGTATGATTCGCCCTTGGCTGGGTGGTATAAAATCTTCATCACTAATTGGGTACCATTGTCTAGAATATACCTGACATTGATATGATGTAGTATATGCTGGATCAATGTACTGTAAGGGGTCATAGTTAACTGATTTGCATGTTGCAATCACATGACTACATGGGTACCTAAAAGCAGTAAACTCACCACACTGGCATGCCCGATTAGCTAAAGAAACCCACCATTTCTTTCCCCCTCAGTGAGTTCTTTGATTATAAGACTCTTAAACTTCAAACTGTGTTTTCTGTCTGACGTACGAGGTAACCCAGTGTGTTGCAGCCTTTTGTTGGCAATCAACATGTTTTACCCAGAAAACTTTGGCGAAACGATTACCTCTGTCCATCTCTTCCCGAGCCTCCTGGCCATGCGTTAAAAAGTATTGATTTATCCTAGCATAACGCAAACCAAAGACGTGATAGGTAGGTTTCTGGCACCTTTAAGGACCTTGTTCACACACTCTGACAACTTTGTAGTCATGTGGCCAAATCGTCTTCCTCCAGCATCATACGCAATACTCCACTTCTCCTTCGAAATACGATCAATCCATGCTACAATTTTTGGGCTTGTTTCTTTAAAATTTTCCAAACCAGCATCAAAATCTAATCGCGAAGTTGTATAGCCTTATCATTAAAAAAATATAAATGACATTAGTAACATGTTAAAATTGAGACGAACAAGAAACATATATTGCACAAAAACCATTCCTAACGTCTTTAACTGCTTCTTCAACATGACATTCTTAAACTTATGATTGAAATTACTCGAGAGATGTCGAAGGTAAAACACATGGTAAGCTTTCGGTGGTTACCACCTTAGCTCATCGTTATTGACAGCAGTCAAGATGCCAATATGTCGATATGAAACAAGACATATTCCGTCTTTCTGAGTGACATGGATTCGCAACATAGCCAAAAACCAAGACCAGTTATCAATATTTTCTCTAGAAACAACAGCGAATGCAATAGGCAAAACATAATTGTTACCATCAACGGCTGTAGCAATCAATAGTGTTCCGTGATATTTCCCATATAAATGTGACCCATCGACTTGGAGCATAGGCTTGCAAAAATTAAAAGCAACACAACACTACTTGAATGTCCAAAATACCCTTTTAAACACCTTGTGCTAACCATCGAGACGATCGCCAATCCTATGATCATTCACGTCGAGCTTATAAGCAGACCCTGGAGAAAACAACAATATATAATCTAACCATCTCGGAAGAAATGCGTACGACTCATCCTAATCCCCAAAAACCCTGACAATAGCCTTTTGCTTTGTTTTCCATGCCTTTCTGTATGAGATATGAAATCCTAGACTTGATGCAATCCTTTCCTGGATTAGACCAATTTTAACACTTGGCTCTTCCCGTATCATTTCTGCGTATTGTGAAAGAAGAACACATTAGCCATTACACAGTATTTATCTTATAAACACAAAGGCTAGTTGACTTACCGATGATCAATGAACAAATGAAATTTGAGTCAAGTTGTTTGTGATCTTAAGAAAGTGAATGACTAACACATGTGTGGGTGTTGTTCCATATGCCTATAAACCATTCAGTACCGCCTTTTTTTAGATATGCCCTCATCCTCCATGGACAACCGTCATGTTGTTGACAAACAATTATCAGCCTTTTCGTATCACTTTTTTCTACGATAGTTGTGTGATGTTCAGCCATATGTTTTATTGCCATCTGTACATCTTGCTTGCTTTCAAACACCTGGTCCTTATACAGCTCTTGACCCATCTGTCAGTTTGATATTTGTGCCCTTTGCATTTCGTCACACTCTTGATCTAGGTGTGCCCAATTAATATTCGTGTAATGGCTTATTTGTGACCAAAACAGTATAGTATCCTCCCCTGTATAAGCCCAACACATGTCATTACTAATACCATTTTAATTAAATTAAAAACCACCATACAAACCACTAACCTGCCACTGGTGGTGGGTCATACGTTCCAACAATGCCCGGTGATGGAATCGGTTGACACAATGCATTGGACGACTCCCTTTTGAAATCACCGTCAATGTCTGTATCCGATGAGTCACTGTAAGGAACAAGACCTTCATCAACCTCTTCCTCGAAACTATCAATACGCCACGAGGGATTATACATGTCATGGGCAGGAATCACATTTGAAGGCATTGTTAGTGGGGGTGATGGTGGTGAGGGTGGTGACACATGCATATCTTCCGCACTATCTAGCGGCTCTCGGTTAATGTCTATGTTGTAACTGGTAGGGACGGAGTTTTGAGTGCTTGCCTCTCCACCAGTGT
Source organism: Gastrolobium bilobum (assembly GCF_033153095.1). Lineage (NCBI taxonomy): Eukaryota > Viridiplantae > Streptophyta > Magnoliopsida > Fabales > Fabaceae > Gastrolobium > Gastrolobium bilobum. Next base: position 61,288 of record NW_026899152.1, on the reverse strand, counting down.
TTAGTTCAGCATACAACTCGATGTATGACGACTGTCCATGCTGTCGAAATGCGTCAACTACTAACGAGATATCTTCATCCTCCACAACCTCCACAGCAACCCACTGCACCGGGTTACCAGAGGCGCATCTAGCAATCAGTTGAGAGAGGGACTGACCACGTTGTAATCTCAACTTCTTGTATATTATTTTCTTCAGGTCATTATATTTGCAATGGGCGCTGATGCGGAACATCTTCGTATCTCCTTCAAACACTAGACCGTTCGGTCCAAAATATCTCCTCCCATTGTAATATAAAATGACAATTATATCATTTGTACTCTCACTCATTTCATCGTGAAATTAGACAGAATTAGGAAAAAAAAATTGGTTTCTTTGAAAAACAATCGCACCCGGAGAACACATTACAAGTGGGAAGAGGGGGTGGGCTTAAATAGCACAAAGTTCGCTATAAAGGCCAACAAACTGTAACTGTCGGCAGATAGTTCGCTGTCCCATGCAGTGAACTAGCAGGGAGCTGTCACGTGTCATCAAGTTCGCTGCATGGTACAACGAACTTGGTCAGATGTTGCCACTTGTCACCAAGTTCGCTAATCCTCTTAGCACCCTCTGGGGGTGGTGCCACATGACACATAGTTCGCCATGCCCCTCAGCGAACTATGTGCATGTGAGACACCTGTCACACCTAGTTCGCTGCCTGTGGCAACGGACTTGTCGAGCGTGTCAGCATTAATTGCTACAAAGTTTGCTACTGACACCAGCGATCTTGGTGTCCACTAGGAATGTGACATATGATCAACACACCGAGTTTGCTATAGTGTCCAAGGAACTTGCTCATATGGCAGATTGGGAAATAACATTATTGACGTGATATTTAAATAAATAAGATGGAAAATAATGACACTTTAATCATTGTTCCTAAGTTATAACCCTCTATTACTGAAAAGATTTTCAATGTCCAGCTGAGAGAACAAACGGTGGGGCCACTGTGGAGGAGGACGATCTTCCCAGTGACAACTGCAGTTGTAATGAAATCAGTGACAACTGCTTTGAAATGTGGAGGTTAGGTAACCGACGAGGTAAGAAAACACAATAGCAATGATGATGACGGTGATATTTTTTTATCCAAAAAAAAATGATGATGGCGGTGACAGTTAAATAATGATTTGGAAAGGGTGGAGACAGTAAGAAAAAAATATGTTAAAGTGTAAAAAAGGTAGAAATAATGTTAAAAAAAAATACAACAAACTGACAAAAAATGCGAACTCTAGTTCATTTTTATTGGAAGTTTGCTAACAGCCAAAATAAATAAATAAATATTTTTATTGAATAAAAATATTATAACAACTTTGTCCTATCCATGACAATGATACGATGCTATATTCCTTAAATCCTATGGTTTTGCATATCAAAGTCGGTGTTAAATATAAAAGTATAGCTTTATTACAAATATTTATGCTACCCCAACACACAGGACGTGTCTTTCATGATAATGTTAATTTGGACTCGTTATTGGGGAAAATGACATATCAAACAATATGCAAGATTGATAGTGACAATATACCAAAAAAAAGGGTACCCAATCGAACAGTGATATATGTATTGCAAAATTGATTATTAATTAGGAAATATTATTCATAATTCAAGTCGTTGCTTGTTTACCAATAAAACTCATTAAAACATATGGTTTGGTATAGTACAAGAATCTACAAACATTATTAATTAGTACATATATCTCTTAATGAACTTAGGTTATTGGAGTTTGAAACTTAGACCAAAATAGTTGTTTCTCTTTTCTACCACAATCATTGTCTTCTCGTACAATAATGGTTAATTTTCTGAGTTCTTCTTTTGTTGGGTACGTCATGCTTCTCTGACTATATTGATATCGGTGGATTAAAAATTTCCACACTAAAAGTTTCTTTTTTAGAATTTTTTTAAATAAAAAGTTGTATTAACAAGCTATTAAAAAAACTTTTTCCGTATTCATAAAATATAATCCAAATATTCACTAATTAAATATATATTAACATGTGTGATAGCATATTAGTTTTATAAAATTGAATTTATGTTCAATTTTAACTCTCTGGTAAATAGTGATATTAATGGTGAATAATATTATATAACTTTAATTTTGCTTAAACTTTTTATATATGATATATTATCATCCACATAAAATTAGATGATCCATGAAATTAATTGCTAAAACTGAAATCATATCAGATTATCTGTAACAAATTAAAAGTATTGGTGAGTTAGTTTTAAAATTAAAATTACATTAGGACTATTTGTGAGTGGATTAATTGTCAAAATTAAATTAATTATTTCTCCAAATAAATGCATCAGGTAGATGAATCTTTAAGAAATGTGTATTAGAAACCTAAACCAAACATATTTTTATTGCATAAACCCAAATAAAAAATTGTACTTAAATTTGCAATCAAATGAATGGACATTTTCGATACATTTCTTTTTTATTAGTTTGTTTGAGAATACAACTTTTTTCAAATTAAAGCAAAGCACACAAAAGGAAGAACCCTAACGTGGCAGTTCCTGTTGAAAAAAATCTTCTTGTTATGGTATTCCCTTCAATTATTAATTTGTTTCTTTTTCAGATGAATGACATTGCACCATCAAACAACTAACAGTTGAATCAAACCTTTTTGCTTAGGTATGGCTTTTAAGTTATGGACATTATACTATTTAATTAAAGGGAAATCATTTTTTCATGTGACAGGAGATAACTTTTTTATGTTGTGAGATATCGAAATTTGTGTAATCTTTTTTGTTTTTTTGTTTTTTTGTTTTTTTTTTAACAAGTGGTGGACCCCACCACTTGTTGTGTCTATGGCACGAGAGATGGAACCTCATGTGACATTAGAAAAGAGAAACCTTTAATTAAATCAGTATCCTTACTTTAACACTCACATAAATCTCGTGCACGGAAGCTTCGAATTAAGTCAACAGTCAACTCCTCTATTATGAATATATAATCATTATCAAGAGATTGACACAAAGACTTTGTGTGGTTTTTATTTTGCTATGTCAGTTTCATATGCCAAACTCGTACACTAATTTCTATATTCAAATCACGGAATTTTTTTTTTGGAAGGTATATTCTTTGGTTCTTGTATTTAACTATAGATAATAATTATGAGTTTATTGTTTCTCCATTAACATGAAATAAGATTATCTCTATCAATTTCAAAACTAAATGTAGGTTGGAGGAATTAATGAATGATGTTTTAGGAATTTCATTTATTTCTTTTTATACGAATTTTACTATGAACACGCTTCATTAATTTCCCTTAACACAAAACAACGTAGTTTTAGGATTGATGAAGATAATTTTATCTCATATTAATGGAGAAACCATAAACCCAATAATTATATGCTTAACTACCGACCAAAATGATAAACATTGTTTAAGTTGGTTGCATTTGAACTTAATTCCAGGCTGGAAGAGATTGCACATTTCAGCTTAACCTTGAGGGTTGCTCCAATGTCAATAGCCAATTCAAACCTTTCACCCAAAACAAAAAATAAAATAAAAAATCAGACAAATTATCATCAAATTAATAAGTTGTTTGTTTTTTCAAGATTCATTTAATTAGATATGTTAAAATGGATCAATTAATCGCATTAGCCTTTTGCTTATATGGGCCAGGGCCCAGGGCTAAAAATTTCATGGGCCAAAACTCCCTAAATATGAAAAATCCCAATGAACAAAAAGTTCTTAGAGTTAAGGCTAACCCATGGGCCGTCCAAATTTGTAGTATTTTTTTTTCTTTTTTTTCTTTAAATGTTATTATACATTGTCTTTACACAAATTGATATAGAAAAGAGAGTTATGGATTATTTTATGGAACTCAATATATTGTATTTTGATCTATCTACTTTCATCTTAAAACAATAATGTGAAATCATACAATAAAAATGGTTCATAAAATAAAATTATCACTCACATAATTTTTAAAAAATACATGTTTCAAATAAATAAAATAATTAAATTAATGAATTTTAAATATGAATTTCTCTATCATATTTTATGTTTAACATTTTTAACTAAATATTATTTATAAAATATTTTGGATAATTTTTCAAACAAAATAAATTAATTAATTTATACATACACTAAATATTTATTAATTAAATGAAAAACCCATACTCATAACATTTTATTTAATCAACTCATTCAGTGTAAGATAACTAGTTATACTTTAAAGTACATCTCATATAAAACTTTATCTACATATAATAATGTTTGTCAATTGAATTATGTGAATTTTTTAATTATTATTATTTTAAATAAACCTCAGAGTAAATTAATACTAAATTGCTTTTTTAAAATATACATATATTGATCAATTAATAGAGGAGATTTTAGTTTTAAATTTGCTGTCATTTGATTTTCTTTAACAACTTGTGTTGTTTTATTAAAATTCAATTGACATATTTACCACAAAAAAAAAAAAATTAATTGACGTCGTGGAGATTAAAATTAGGTGAAATTAATTAAACTTGAATATATATTTTTCCATTATAGTGAAATTATTTCAAATTATTATTCAAGAAAAAAAAAATGAAGATTTAAATTTGTGCAATATTCTAGACATAAACTCTGTGATCCATATAGCTCCTGACATATATACATTTCCTTTTATAGGTGACTTATAATTTATGTGGGTGCGTTATTTTTTTCAATTCTATAATAATATAATCAGACTAAGTATGCATGCTTATTTCAAGAGTAATTACATTTTTAGTCTTTAATGTATATATCTCATAATTTTTCGTATACTATATTAAAAAATCAGCTTGTTTTGTTAGTGAAACACTATTAATCCAATTTTTATACAATTAATCAAGTGTGTGTTTGAAATAATTTATTTTAATAAATTAATTTTTATCAATTATATATATATTTTTATATATTGTGTAGAATTATATATATTTATCATTATTTTTATTTGTGATTTATTTTATATCCATAAATATTTATAAGTTATATATTATTTTTTATAAACTTTTTATTTATTTTATTTTATTTTTTCACCGTATGTGCTCTACCTCTTAATTTTCATTTTTTGGTATTACGACCATACACTAAGATGTTAACAACATTCCTTAAAGTTGAAGATGCAATAAAAATTTTGTATACGCAGTGCTTTTTTAATCTATTTTACAAGCTTTTTAAAGGTGTTTTATACAAGTTTGTATATACATAAACTATATAGCTTCATTTTTAAGAATATGAAGCCTTAAGACTCTTTCGTAGCCAAAAAAAATTAATTTATTGTTTTTTCAATAAAAAATTATGAAAATATAATCGTTTTGAAATTATTTACACAAATATAACATTTAAATACGTCACACATGGGTGTGACCGGTTGGAGAGAGACACTCTCCATTTGGGCGTGTTTCACTAGGTGCTGCCACGTGGCACAAAAATCAACAGTTTGATCGTAGAACTTTGGAAGTCCATAACTTTTGATGCGGGTGTCCGAATTAGGTAATTTTTTTTTGATTCCACATAACTTTTCGAGATCTATGTAATGACACCTCATTTGGCATATTTTGTTTGTCACAAAAAATTTGAATTTACAACAATGATAACATAAGAACGTTTAATCCCAAATTAATAAAGAGAAAACCACTTTTTAATTAGGAGAAAGGAGAAGGTTATAGTTACTACCTCTTTATTAATTTGAGTTTTAACCTTCTCCTTTCTCCTAATTAAAAAGTGGTTTTCTTTTTATTAATTTGTGTTTAAACGTTCTTACGGTATTATTATTGTAAATTCAAATTTTTTTTTGTGACAGACAAAATATGCCAAATGAGGTGTCATTACATAGATCTCAAAAAGTTATGTGGAATCAAAAAAAAATTACCTAATTCAGACACCCGAGTCAAAAGTTATGAACTTTCAAAGTTTTACGGTCAAACTGTCGACTCTTGTGACACGTAACAGCACCTGGTGAAACACGATCAAATAAGGAGTGTCTCTTTCCTGGATCACGCCCAAATGGAATAAATCTTTGGTGCTACTGTTACACCAAAGATTCAGTACATCCTACCAATAAAATTATTTCATGTCAGCTAAAGTTTTTTTTTATCTGCCAAATTTTTTTTCTCTCCTATGATGTGTAATACTTTCATTGATGAAATGCACTGAATCTTGATACAGCAGTAGCACCAAAGATTTATTTGCCCAAATGAAGAGTGTCTTTCTCCAAATTACTAATCACGCCCTGTGTGGGCATACAAGTTCGAACTAATACGAATGAAAAAATAGTACAAAAGAAAAGGATAATCTTTATTCTGAAATACATTTTGTATTCAAATATGATATACATACTGATTGGGTATACTCTGAAAGGCAACAAAGACAAAATCTACACGAATCTAGTAATAAAGTCAGTTATTTTCTGAAATTATTATTTTTACTATGGAACTTCTCAAGATTAAAGAATTGCCTTAAGCAAATGGGATGTACGAATAAATTGTGTTGGAGTATCATTATTATGTATAGTGGGTAATTTAACATTGGATAAAAAGATGACAATGTTATATGTTTATTTTTGTAATTCTTTAAAAACTCTGTTTTATTAATACTAACTACCAGGTGAAAAAATTTGCAACTTCTGCACACAAAAATTGTGACTACACTTTTTAATATAGAGAAATCATTTTCTCATGGAATAAGAAATAGTTTTATCATGTTATGAGGTATCAAAATCTGTACTATTTTTTTATATTTTTTCTTTCTTTTTTAACAAGTGATGAAACCCATCACTTATCATGTCTGACCTCATGTGACATGAAAAAAAAAAAAAGCCATTAAATATATACGCAAGAGTTACATATTTCTTTCATAAATGTCAAAAAAGATTGTTATAGTAACAGTATACCATGCAGAATTTCAACCCCCTCTTGCCACTCTGCTGTATGAAATTTAATCCTGCATCGATTTGGTTAAAGTATCGAGTTAATAGGTTATTGGTTCAACCAATATATCACTGGTTGAATTGGTTAATTGAATTTATATAAAAATATATAATAAATATATAAATAAAATTAATATGACAACCAAAAGTGATATGACTTGGTGATTAACATTTTACTTCCTTTCCATTAGGTGCTAAGTTTGAATCCCAAAAAACTGGTACTGGATTAGCACTGGTTCAACTAAATTTATGACCCATTCACCGATTTTTGACCGATTTATATGCATGGTTAGTCAATTGACTAAACTGGACCGCTTAGTATAATTGCAATAGGTGTGCACAGTTCGTGCAAACCGAACCAGTTTTATAAAATGGTTCGGTTCTTAAATCAGTTCGAAAAAAAATGATTGATTCTTAAATTGATTCGGAAAAAATAATTGGTTCTTAAACTGGCTCGAAAAAATGTGATGCAATTCAATTTGATTCACGATTTGATTCATTCACTTTTTTCACATTTCTAAGAGTGGGTATGGTTAAGTTCGATTCGACTTTTAGCCCAAATTAAACTAAACTGATAAAGTGGTTCAGTTCGGTTTTGAAAAAAATAATACGATTACTCGATTTTTGAACCAATTTAAAAAAAAAATGATTTGTTTAGTGTGGTTGAGATCCGTTCACACACCCCTATGCAATACAACATCAACCCATAGTTCAACAAATCAACACAAATAAATTGTGTCACAAAAGCTAAAGCTATAGTTTCCAAAACTCAGTTCTCTAGTCAATTTATGTAGTTGTGATAAAGAATAAAGAATGCATTAACTCGGTCCTAGTTCTTGAAATACCAAAGGAAGCAGTACTTTATCAGCAAGGAAGCTCCCAATTTACGTAGAATTAGGAATCAAGTTAAATTGGAATCTAGAAAGCTGCAGAGGGATTGCGGAAATAACTGCATCATATCTCTGAAACCAAGTGATACACAAATGTCTTATAAAGACGAAATATAACATTATATGCATATCTTGATTGAAAAACATAGTTGGGAAAATAAGATACAAAATTGATGTTATGATACATCATTAGATGAGCCCAAAAAAAACATAACCATTTTTAATGAGCCCAACAATGTCCTACATCAAATGTACATGATTCACTTGAAAAAGTTCCAGACAATGGACATGTTTATGCATTAAGGATTTCAATGATGATAAACCAACCATTTAAATTGTCCATGTGAATTATATATAATTACCATACCTGAGAATTATCATAGAGTTCAAACAATGGAATGGCAACAAGTTTCATGTTTTTGGGCACTTCAAAGTACTCCCACTCAGGTAAATGAACAATGAAAAGTTTTTTGCACTCCTGCATAAATAATTAACATATTTGTAATCATGGACCAAGAAAAGAAGGACTACAAGATATTCAATGACATAGTGTTGGCAAACTACCTTTGGTTTTGGTATGTGGGCAGGGATGTATGGATACATAGGGGTTTCAAAGTTTGGCCTCCACCAGGTTCCCACACACTCACCTATCTGCAACAACAAGATTCCAAGGATAAGTGTACATGAACAGGAGACAACAGGTAAAAAATTTATTCTAAGACCACATAAGTTGGAGATAAGATGCACCAGTGAATATAGAATACAAAAAATTTGGTTTGTTATTTGTTTTCATTCATCTTCAGTTGATATGTTTCTGTTTATAATTACAAAAATGCCACATTGTTTTCACAATTTCCTGTTTTCAAGTAGTGAAGGCAATGATGAAACAAGATTTTGGTGTTTTTCATGGTTTCCTTTGCAAATTCTTTAAAACAAGAAAAAAACGAAAACAATGTGGCATTTTCGTAATTATTAGTGAAAACATATTAACTCAAAATGAAAATAAAAAATAAATCATACACCACCTTAGTTTCCTTGTATGATTGTTCCATAAGACAGAAATCTTTGTCCAAAATAACTTTTTTAATTTCTATAAATTTAACTTGTCTCTTCCAAGTCATTGCTTCTAAAAACTACTAATACCTGCCAATCAGGCACAAGATCTGGAGAATTAGCAGCAAGCTTGCTAGACAACTTTCTTTTCAAGCCTTCAATTTCTATCATACAAAGTAGAATTACAGTAACATAAACAGTACATTAGGAATTTAGAATAACCAAGAACTCCTATTTTGGGTCATATATCAAAAGGGAAAATCCTAGGTGCACAAGGCTCCTCGACTTGCGAGGGTAGAAGTGAGGGTCGATCGTATACAGCCTTACTCTTGAATTTCTTGCAAAGAAGTTATTTTACAAACTCGAATATGTAACCTTCTAATCGCAAGGAGCAACCTTACCAATACTCTAAGACTCGACCTCTTTACAGATCATATATCATATGAAGAAAAAGGAAAAGTAAGATCTTACCATTCTCTCCTGGCTTGAGACGCCCACCTGGAAGTCTGCGGAATGTGCCTCCAATTTGCAGAACAAGTACATGAGGATGATTGTCTTCATATACCTGCAAAAGCAAATCATATGCTGAGATACCAGAACAAACAAAGCACTACCATTCCAATGTTCAGAGAGTCTAGATTCAAGCTTAACATAAGCTCATTCGTTAAAAAATATTCAAGCACTTTTTCAAAAATAATTCTAACAAATTATAAGGGGCATTAGGGGATTAATTGCTATACTTAAACTAAAAGTAAGCAAGACGTATGTAATTAACTGCGTAAAATGACATAGAAAAAGCAACTAAAGTACCAAAGACATATCTTTAAGAGAGTAGAAACTGATTTTTTTTTTTAAATAACAAATATTCAACAATGACTACTATACTACTACTACTTAAATATAAAATAACAACTGTGTGTCAATGTTTATTGATAACCATGCGGAATTCTCAAAATTGCTAAATGCAAAGATTCAAAGACGCTTAAAACTAATTAAGAAATAAATAAATCGCTCAACACACCATTAAGATGCCTTCCACGCTGGTCCTCATTCCTTCTTTCATATAACTGAAGTTTAAAATAGAAACAAAGGCAGTAATTATATTTCAGAACCATTTGGCCATATATGAACTTGAGCAGCACACAAGACAAGAATCTTATCTCCTAAAAAATGTATCTTTTTAAAATATCAAACAAGCACTGAAATAAATAATGGAACATTAAATAGGGTGAAAAATCTTAATACCCAAAAATAAAAAACTTAACAGTTAAAACCCAAAAAAAGAAAAAAGGAAAATGAAAAATATGTTGGTGGCAATTCAAGTATTCAAATTACTTCAGAGAAATAAAGACTTTCATTCAAGAAGATTGTGATCTTTATCAAATGTTATCTTTTTTATATATCAGAGAAAAAACTGAAGCAAATACAATGGAACATCAAATAAAGCAGAGAATCTTAATACCCAAATATCATCACACCTCCCACATTAATCTTATAAACCAATTCTTCATGACCAATATCATCCATTCAATGGAAGTAAAAAAAAATAGTGCAAAAATTTGAACTTTCTTGAGAAACTATATTGGGCTTGGAAAAATCTAAGGAAAGAACTCAACTTTCTGAAAGAAAACTGAAATGGGGTGTTGACAAAGATAAAAAAAGATTCTGACTTGAGTTTCATACGAGCTAAACGATCAGCAATGGAAGTGTCCTTCGCCACCTTGCGTTCCTTGTTGCCGGAGGTATAGTTACTGAGGGGGTACGTGTTCACTACCGGAGATGACGTAGACTCCATCTCGCTTCAACTTCTTCTATGCAACTCTTGAAGCTTTTTCTCACGCTTTATAGTGGTTACTTGAAATCAACTTGTTCTATGCAACTCTTGAAGCTTTGTCTCAATCTTTATGATGGTTGCTTGAATTTTTGTTTGTTTTCTTTACTTTTGAATTCCTTTATATATATGTAACTCTCTTCATGCTTGAGGTCTGTAAACAAAAAAAATTAAAATGAAAGAAAAAAGAAAAATAAAAAGAACTATAAATTTTGAGTCTAATATTTCTCGTGTTGCAATAGATAAATTTATCTCATACATACACATAAAAATATGAAACCTACGCGAAGAGAAAGAAAAAATATAGACTGTACGGAGATAAAAAATTATCTTTTACAAATGAAGAAATATTAAACTCATAAAGTTATTCATCTAATTATGTGTGAAATCACTAATGAAAATATTTATTACATAGCACTATTTTGTCTCTAAAACCCTTACGTCAATAAGGTGGCGTACCATTACCAATCCCCTCTCACGTATAATTTTATATTTAATAAAAAGTTCTTAATTGTTGATAAATAAATTAACTATTATAAGAGATAAAAATTTTTATTAAAATACAGAATGATAAAAAAATAATTATTGATTTGTCTATTAAAAAAAACTTTCATACAGCTTGATCAAGTGAAATCATCACACATATTCATTCCCAAAAAATGGGAGAACGATAAAAATTTTGGTGGGATCAATTACAATCAAATGATGAAACAGATATGAAGGAATTGTTTACATGCAGGTGTATAACATTACTCAATCACTAAATATTTTAAGTATCTGCCTTCTATTTTTTTGGCCATTTTATTTTATTTTTCTCATGATGAACAAATGGTTCAATCCTATTTAAACATCTTTCATTTCTTATAGGGCACATGAGGCTTTTTTTTTTTTTCCTTAAAAGTTTAATAATTTACAAATTAGACAATGAAAATAAGTTTTTTTCCCTTCAAATTCAAGAAGAGCTTTACCTAACTATTATCTACCACCCAAAGTTACATGAGTGATTTAATTAAACAAAATATTATTAATTGAACTATTTTTCTCTAATCATATTTGTTTCACATGCATGTTAACCCAATTTTCTAACTATAGTTTGTCTCACAAAACTTGATGGCTTAGGTTAAAGTTTCTAACAATATTTCAGCTAAAAAGTCCAGTAAAAATAAAAGAAAAAAATCATAAATTTATTCGATTTTAAAATTTTAATCACCAACACTTTTTTTTGTGCATTTTGTTTTACCATAAATCTAGGTTTGTACATTTTCTAATGAAGAATTAACAAGAAGGACAACTACCAATACAAAATTAATATGGTTATACAAAAAAAAAAAATTTAATATGAAGAAAAAGTTAACCATTTTAATTGATCAATTAACTACTTTGAATTGTCATTATTAATCTTTCACCTTTAATTTTGTATAGGTAGCAATCCTTTCGTTAGTTTTTCTTTTCGTATTTACAATCATGTTAGTAAAATAAGTCAACATAGCTTAATATAAGCATTCTGACCGAAGTTTGACTTGTGTAAAAACATTTTATAAAAATAAGTATATTTACATTTTACTATAACACAAATTATGGATCCTTGATCACAAGAGCCAGGTCAAATTGTGGATAGAAAAAACTCTGATATGATCAGAATGCAAATGATTCACGGTAAGTTTATTCATTATTTCACAGCCATTCAATTCCCACGCTCTAGCAATGAAGAATATGGTCCAATTAATACTCTTAAAATGCCCATTAACCAAATGAGACAACCCAGAGATAACAAGGAAATTTTGAATAGAGTGAAGAAACCTGTGTCAAAGCGTTTTTCTTATCTTTTTTCTTTTCTTTCTGTCCTCAAATATTTGGTGTAAAAATAAGGGTCCTGTTGGTGCTTTAAAAAAATTAAAAAGGAAATTCCAGTAAAATAGAGGCATCAATCTAATGTATGAAAATAGAGTAAGAATACACAATTATCAGCCATATCAACATTTCCCTTATATCTTGAAACTCTTAGGTAGTGTTTGATTGAGGAGAAATTTTTTAATATTAGGGAAATGTAAATACTAGGGATCTGGAGGAAAAGTGAGTTAGATAAGAAAGTTGTAAAAAAGTTGTTTGGTTGGACAAAATTTTACCAGGAAAATTGAATTAAATTTCTGAATGTGTGTTTGGTTGAAGATAAAATATTGATGGGAAAATTTAATGAAATTTACAAAAATATCCTCGAAAAAACACCTACGTGTTATACTGTTAAATTTGCCTGTTAACGGAAAGATCAAGTGATGTTATACTGTTAAATTTCACAAGTTGGGGAGGAACACGACCATGAACATAGAAGTCAAAATGGTGGACTGGAACAGTGGATATCAAAACTTCAATGTTCTCACTCTGTTTTGCTCTCTTCATATTGGGTTCTTCGTTCTTATTCTCTACCACTCCCATTTCACTCCCACAAACCAGCATTCAAGATTAACAAATCTACACGGAAAGTGAAAAACCTACAAGAATTGAAACTCAGTATTTTCTCAAATCAAAATGAAAGTAGAAATAAAATACCTTGAGTAGCATCTACACGGAAAGTGAAAAACCTACAAGAATTGAAACTCAGTATTTTCTCAAATCAAAATGAAAGTAGAAATAAAATACCTTGAGTAGCTCCAAACGCAGTAAATGCCCTCCGGAACCTATTTTTTTTCTTACGCAGTAAACTGAAGCAGGGGTAAACTTGACCAACATTTCATCACCTTTTTCATTTATCCGATTTTGAACAACAATTCCACATCTTCAAACGGTTTCTGAACAGTGCGTTTCTCCAGTTTTTGGTCCTCTTTCTCGTTTCCTAGCCAAGTGAGTTAGATGAGAAAATCTACTGAAAATCCCCAACCAAACGTGGTGAAGACAGATACCCACATACACTTACCCATCAAAATTTTTACTTCTCACCAACCAAACACCACCTTAAGCATTTCACCTTAATGGAGTTCCAATATGTGCAAGTGCAGAATATCCACACACAAAAAATATCGACAAACTGCTATAAAATATAGCTATGCATGCATATTCACCCAAACACTGAACCGTACACATGCAATAAAACATTACCAAACTAGAAAGTAAGAAAGTTTACATCCTGAGTACAAAATTACAAACATGCAGAACATGAGATATATTGAAGTAAATAATAAAAACTAAAAGTTATATACATTAGTGTCTTTTTACATTATTCAATCTAAATGTCCATAATACTGAGTTACTGATATATCATTTTTCATTTAGACAGTATTATTGAAATTAGCCTTCATTTAAGGAAACACAAAAAAAACAACCAAGAAAGAAACTAACAATCTTCCCTTGCTAGTTTCTTATTTCCTAAGTTAAGACAGTCAATCTTCTTATTCGTATTAACACTTAAATAAGTGCAATACAACCAGATGACTTTATATATCATTTCTCTGTACTCTATCTATTCCAGCTAATTCAATCTGTTACAACCCAAACACAATGGACAAAGGGATCAGAGAAAACAGAACAAAAGTTGTATTGATTGAAGTTGAACTAACAATAATCCAGCCAGTAACAGTATAGAGAAAGAAGTTGAAATAACAAAGGAAAATGAAAAGATAGTTTTTGAGTATTTGAGAGACTCAGAACTCTCCCAGCCCAATTTCCAGCCTAAATTCCAACATGATCCGAATCCATTCCTATTCTCCAACTTAACTAGTACTCTTTTCCGCCACTTCCAAACCTCTAACAGAATTCAGTTTACTAGCTTCAGGAACATTTTTGTTACAACTTGGATTTGATATAGGGATTTGGAATATTCCCGAAGGACTATACCCAGGCAACAATTACAAGGTCAGAAAAGTTTGTAATTGTTGTATAAGGTCAGTCAGATGGGTTAGTTAGATCGTTAGTTGGTTAGGGGCCTATGTGAGAAGCTTACAGAGCTGTATATAAGAGGTACAGCTGGTTAAGTGATTTGGCTAAGTGATTTATATTCCTATAAGTTGTTGATTTCTGTGTAATAAGAAAAACACAAAAAAAAACCTTTGAAGAGAAATTTAATTTGTTTCTTGAAAGTAATACGATTCGACCAAGCAAGATGTATAAAAGGAGGGGAAGTAGGAAAATGTGGCAAGTGTTGAGTCCGCAAGAAGTTTGTTAACAAAGAATGTTCCTGAAGCTAGTAAACTGAATTCTGTTAAGAGGTTTGGAAGTGGGAGGAAAGAGTACTAGTTAAGTTGGGGAATAGGAATGGATTCGGATCATCTTGGAATTTAGGCTGGAAGTGAAGTGAATGTATTATACATCTCAATCAAGTTCTGTGCTCAGTTTACATATTTTATAGATTCAGATAAGAAAATCACAACAGAATCCTAGGGTAGTTATGAGTCTGTTACTGGAGATATGACAGTCTAACTGACTACAAGATTACTATACGTGTGACATTGATCATAACAGTGCACACCTGGACATCTAAATGATAGTCTTTAATCAAAGATCCTGAAAAACATCTGGTGCATTCTTAAGTCTGCAACCTTTGCATAGTCCATCAATAAGTATATTGTATATTGACACATGAAGCTAAATACCTTAGTCTTTAATATATGTAAATAGTGCAATCTCCTTGTCAAGATGGTGGTTTTTGCATAAAGCATATAAGGAGGAAAAACTGATTATATTGGCTGGTTGGCCTCTATCATTCATCTCATCAACAAGATCCCAAACATAAGATATTCTCCCTAATTTGTACAAACCATCATTAAGAGAACATGCACTTCTTTAAAGACACTTGAATATAAAATAATGTGTTGTGTATTAAGCTAATACAAAGAGTTACAATATATAAAGACCCTAATGGACTTAAGTGAGAAGCCCAGATCTAATCCAAAAATAATATTTACAGATAGGAAGTAATCTATTCAAATCTAATCAAATCTAATCATATCTAATATTTCATGTTCTAACACTCTCCCTCAAGCTGATGCGTATATATTGTGAGCACCAAGCTTGCTACAAATGTATTCAACCCGAGGACCTCTAAGAGCTTTAGTGAAGACATCCGCTAGTTGATCATTAGAGTTGACAAAAGCTGTTTTGATTTCTCCTGACTGAATCCTTTCTCGAATGAAGTGACAATCAATCTCTATATGTTTGGTTCTCTCATGAAATACAGGATTAGAGGATATATGTAGCGCAGCTTGATTATCACAAATGAGTGTCATGAGTTGTTTCTGTTCACAAAGATGAAGCTCCTGAATCAACTGCTTTAACCAGATTAACTCACAGGTAGTAATTGCCATTGCACGATACTCAGCTTCTGCACTCGATCGGGCAACAACAGGTTGTTTCTTTCTCTTCCAAGAAATTAAGTTTCCTCCAAAGAAGACACAATAGCCAGAATTAGAGCGCCTGTCTGAGGGTGATCCTGCCCAATCAGCATCTGAATAACTACAAATTTATGTATTTCCCTAATCCGAATATAACAAACCTTTTCCTGGTGCTCCTTTGATGTATCGGAGGATCCTCACAGCAGCATCCCAATGAGAATCACAAGGGGAATCAAGGAACTGACTAGCCGTACTAACAGCAAAAGAAATGTCTGGCCTAGTCATGGTAAGATAATTGAGCTTCCCAATTAGCCTCCGATAACGACCAGGATAAGATAACGGCTCCCCCTGTCCGGGCAATAACTTGACATTGGGATCCATGGGTGTATCAATTGGTTTACACCCCAACATACCAGTCTCTTCTAGGATATCCAAGGCATATTTCCTTTGACAGATAGAAATGCCCTGTCTAGATTGTGCCAACTCAATTCTCAAGAAGTAACGCAGCTTCCCAAGGTCCTTTGTTTGAAATTGACTGAATAAATGTTGTTTTAACTGACGAATTCCAGCTTGATCACTTCTGGTGAGAATGATGTCATCAACATAGACTAGCAAATAGATGCACTTATCAGGAGATGTAATCCTATAAAATACAGAATGGTCAACTTTACTGCGGATTAAGCCAAACGCCTGAACAACAGAACTGAAGCGACTGAACCATGCCCGAGGAGACTACTTGAGACCATATAAGGATCTGCGAAGACGACACACCTTCCCAGACACCCCTTGAGCAACAAAACCAAGTGGTTGCTCCATGTAAACTTCTTGTAAATCACCATGAAGAAAGGCATTTTTGATGTCAGGTTGAAGGAGTGGCCAGTGACGAACAACAGCAAGAGCAAGAAACAAGCGAACCGATGCTATCTTAGCGACCGGAGAAAATGTGTCGCTATAATCAAGGTCGAAGATTTGAGTAAAACCCTTTGCAACTAAGCGTTCCTTGAGACGATTAATATGGCAATCAGGTCCAACTTTCACAGTAAAAACCCAGCGACAACCAACTATAGACTTTTCTGAAGGAGCAGAAACAAGGTACCAAGTGCCATTGGAATGAAGTGCAGTCATCTCATCAAGCATCGCTTGGCACCACCCTGGATGGGAAAGTGCTTCACCTGTGGTCTTAGGAATAGAAACAAAAGAAAGACTAGAAACAAAGGTGAAATGAGGAGGAGCAAGACAGTCATAGCTCAAAAAGGTATAAAGAGGATAAGGGTTACAAGTAGTACGTGTACCTTTTCTTTGAGCAATGGGAAGAGTCTCTGGTGAAGGAGCCGGAGGAGAAGAATCAACAGCAGGGGGCGATGAGTCAGCAAGAGTCGAGTCAACGGGAGGCACAGTTTTACAACGCTGATAGGTAAAAATTGGACGGTCCTCAAGTATGGAAGCAATAGGTTGCTCATCTGGAATAGAAGTATCTGCAGCTGGCAAAGGCAAGTCAAGAAAAGGAACAGGAAGAACATGATCAACCTGTGACAATTGAGATGAGATAGAATTAAAGGGTTGTTGATCAAGAAAAGTGACATCAGCGGAAACAAAGTAACGCTTAAGATTAGGAGAATAACAACGATAACCCTTTTGAAGACGAGAATAACCAAGAAAAATACACTTAAAGGCTTTGGATGTTAACTTGTCCTTACCAGGGGTGAGATCATGAACAAAGCAGGTACAACCAAAGACATGTGGGGATAGAGGATAGAGAGGAACATTTGGAAGCAACAAGTTATAAGGGATGTCATTATTAAGCACAGATGAAGACATACGGTTGATGAGAAAACAAGAGGCAAGGACTGCATCGGCCCAGAAGTGAAGAGGAACATGCATGTGAATAAGAAGAGTTCGTGCAGTCTCAATGAGATGCCTATTTTTACGTTCAGCTACTCCATTTTGTTGTGGAGTGTGAGGACAAGTGGTTTGGTGTAAACTACCCTGTGTGGCTAAGAAATTAGAAAAGTCAACAGAAACATATTCCTTAGCATTATCACTACGTAAAATACGAATAGAAGCACCAAATTGAGTTTGAATTTCAGCAGAGAATTTTTGATAAATAGAAAATAACTCAGAACGGTTTTTTATTAAATAAATCCAAATACAATGTGAAAAATCATCAATAAAGGTAACAAAGTATCGAAACCCTAAAACAGACACAGTACGACTTGGATCCCAAATATCTGAATGAATAATTGAAAAAGGAGCATCAGCTCGTTTATTGACTCGATTGGCAAAGGAGGAGCGTATGAGTCTGAAGACTAGATAAAAGAGGAACCATCTTCTGCAGTTTTGAAAGACTAGGATGACCGAGGCGACTGTGGATGAGTTGTGGAGATTCTGTGAGAGAACAAGCAACTGACGGACTCGGCACAACCAGGTAGAACAGACCCCGTGACTCACGGCCCACTCCAATCGTCTTCCCCGTACTCAGATCCTGCACAGAAACATAATGGTTTGAGAAGGTAACAATACAATTAAGAGAGTGGATCAATTTACTAACAGAGATTAAGTTATAAGGGATGTCAGGAATGTAATAGACTGATGTCAAGGTCAATGAGGAGGTTGGACAAATTTGTCCAATCCCATGAACAAGGGCATTAGTGCCATCAGCAAGAGTAAAAGAGGGTAAATTATCAAAATATGTAAGAGATGAAAAGAGTTCCTTATTACCACAAAGGTGATCAGTAGCACCTGAGTCAAATATCCAAGGACCAAGTGATGCAGAATGAGAAACACAAGCAACGGGATTATCAGTTTCTGAAGCAGAGGCCTGAGACTGAGGAGAGGCCTTCCTGAGAAGGGTCTGGAGTGCTGCATATTCTTCAGAAGAGAGAGAGATTGTACCAGTTGAAGCAGTATCCGATTGAGCTATATTGGCAGCATGAGAAGGTCGCAGGTGAGGATACTTTGTGTAGCAACGTTCCTCATAATGACCGAGTTGCTAACAATAATGACAACGAGGTCGTTGACCACGTCCTCCCTGGCCTCTACCACGACCACGACCACCTCCACCTCCAATGTTCCCGCCTAGAGCAGTAGAATCAACAACAACAGACGATGCAGGAGCAGATTTCTTATTACGATTCAGAAGACGCTGATACGTCATTGATAGATCAGGATCCCCACTAGTCAAGATAGTATCCCGGACATTATCATATTCTTCGGGGAGACCAGAAAGTGTGGCAACCATAAAGAGACGTTCCACCTGTTTCCGATATGCAGATGCATCAGTAGGGTAGGGCAACATATCCAACTATGCTTGCATCAGAGATCGACTTTTGCCAACATATGTCTCCATCTGAGTGTCGGATGATTTGCGCAGATCCATAAACTGAGACATGATGGAATAAAACTGCTGAACATCATTAGTGTAGAGGTGTTTTGCTTCCTCCCACACGTCATTGCAGGTTTGAAAAGAATAGAAAATATCCAAGACGATTGGATCAATAGACTGCCAAAGGATACTTAGAAGCTGGTTGTCAATCCTTTCCCAATCAGATTTTTCTTCTTTAGGAACATCAGTAGATTTAGTTGTGAGATGGTTCCCATGTCCCTGTCCAAAGAACCAAACACGAACAGAGGTGACCCAATTCTTGTAATTAACAGAACCCTTAAGCTTTGAAGAGGTAATGGGCCCAACATTGGTGGAGATGACATTAGGGGAACTTTTGGTAGGACGAGAGGGAGAACTGGTTTCCGAGTGAGCAGGAGAAGATGCTTCCATTATAATAAATCACAAGGATAAACAACCAAGTGAATAGAAACGAACCTGATCGCAAATCAAGAAGAGGTACGCACAAAAAGTGAGACCCACAAAGAACCAACCACAGATCTGGAAAGAGGAGGAGGAGGCGAGCTTCTCTGTCCAAGAACGACCAAAAAGAGCTGCCGGAACAGTGCACACGCGCCGGTAGAAAGTGGCACGTGAGCACCACGCGCAGAGGAGACGGGCGGCGCGTGGAGGCACGTGACTGACGCGACGGTGGTCGGACCTCCACAGACTTGGTCGCCGGGAGGAGAGGGTCCTGATCGCAAGTGGTCTAGGCTGAAAACTCGCCGGAAAAGTTCTCCGGCGGCTGGAACAGTGACGGACGGTGGTTCCGGTGGCGATCGGAGGTGCTGACGTGTTCAGAAATCACTCAGAAGGGGCTTACAGCCCTAGATGGCTTGCCGGAAGGACGCACGGCAAAGAAAAAAAAGGATTCCTAAGCAGTGGGCTTAGGTTTTAAAGCGAAAACAAGGTTTTAAGCAAAAGCAAGGGTCTCCAGAACAAAAGAGCTCTGGTACCAACTTGAATATAAAATAATGTGTTGTGTATTAAGCTAATACAAAGAGTTACAATATATAGAGACCCTAATGAGCTTAAGTGAGAAGCCCAGATCTAATCCAAAAAGAATATTTACAGATAGGAAGTAATCTATTCAAATCTAATCAAATCTAATCATATCTAATATTTCCTATTCTATCAAAGACATCCATGGTTCCATCCTATGAAGCACCGATACCGATACGGCATTTTCGATACATTCCCGATACGTGTCCGATACGTTACTTCAAAAATACTAATATTTCGATACGTTCCGATACGTCTTAGTATTAAATAATATTTTTAATATAGTGTACTTCACATTAACAAAATATAAACAAAAGAAAAATAATTATATACAAATATAATAATATAAAAAACAGAATATACAAATATACAAATATAAAAAACACAATATACAAATATACAAATATAAAAAACAGAATATACAAATAATAATATAAACTTTATGTAAATAGAAATTTATATACAAAAAATAATTATTAACTACTCTTTCAAAAATATTAACATTGATCTCCTAATCCTAATATAGAAATTACATAATAAAAAATAAAAAATATATATACAATAAAAATAAAAGGAGGATCCTTCACTTACCTACCGTGACTCCGTCTCCGTGCGTGAGGATCCTTTTTGAGCAGCGACTGACAAAAAGGAGCAGAACGAAAGCCAAGGAGGAAGAACGACGATGGAGGTCGGAGGACGAACAGTTACCACCGACAGCCAAGGAGGAAGAAAGATCGATTGCGAAGTGCGAACGAAACCGTGGAGGAGCCGAGGAGGAACAGCGACAGCCGACGGCGAACAACGGCGGAGGAGGAACAGCGACGGCGAACCAACGACGGATGAGGAACAAGAATGACGTTGTCTATGGAGGTCAGGTCCAGGTGAGTAGATGTAGAACTTTAAGGGCGTCTGAGATTATGAGATTCAATCGATTTGGGTGCTTTTGGCCAAAAATAAAACACGCTTTATTTTAAAAAAAAATACTGAAATGCCATTGACCGTATTTGACCCATTTGATACGCAAAGAAAGAGTATCCCAACGTATCCGTATCGGACGTGTGTCCGATACATAGAATGTTTTGTTTTTGCGTATCCGTGCTTCATAGGTTCCATCCACCATTTTAATCTTACATAATCCATTAATCATAATATTATAGCCATTAACATTGGGAGTCAGTCCCCTTTGAACCTTGTAGTGTTGAATTAAAATTTTTAAAATACATATTCAGATGCAACTTAGAGGTGAAACTAAAATATGCATTTGTTTTTAGAATTTTTCCTCACAGTAAAAAGAATACACGAAACATACAGAGTAAAAAGGAAAAAAAAAACATTAGTAGACAAAACATAGAAATTCAATCTACTTGGTGGTGAGCAGTAAGTTTTCACTAATTAGTAATTACTTTAAAAAGTAAATAAGTTGTTGGCCAGTGGCACCAACAAAGTTAACCTATTCCATTAGACCGGACAAATACCTGATCACAAGAACCAAGTACCTAATTAATAAAATACCCCAGATAGAGAAACAAGATGAAAACTTAAAAACCATCTCTTTATAAGCATGCTCAGCTTTCAGGTACTATCAAAGTAAGACATTTACATGGAATTTGGTTACCTTCTCCCTGCTATTGTATTCCCCTAAACTTCCTGCCATGTAAATTACATCATTTCCCTTGTCTTTTGTTTTCTTTTCTTTTTTCGGAGTTAACCCAACTCTAATTACCTCTTTGACTCTTTGAGTTGGCTCTCCCCAGTATCTCCACAAGCTTCAACTCTTTGAGCCGGCTATAAGACTAATCTGAAGTGCCGGACAGATTAGGATGAAGATATTTAAACCCCTTCCAAAGGTGGCATGTGAAAATCGAACCGAGGTTCTTTCCTTTTCACTTACTCAACTCCTCTACTACCATTTGGTTTGTCTTTTGTTTTATCAGATGGTGTACTCACAGTTGCAAACCTAAAGTATGTCAACAGAAACCGGTGTTAGCTAAGTCAATTTATGGATAGAAAGCTCTGATATGATCATAATTCAAATGATTTACATTAAGTTTACATTTTGTGCAAATGCAGGCATATCCAAAAAGAAATAAAAATTATCGGTAAACTACTATAAATTATAGCTATGCATGCATATTCACCCAAATACTGAAACGTACACATGCAAAAAAACTCATTACCAAACTAGAAAGCAAGAAATTTTACATCCTGACTATAAATTTCCAAACATGAAGAACGGGAGATATATTGAAGTAAAAATAAAAATTAAAAGTCATATATATCTAAACGTCCATAATACTTGTTGAGATATATAGTCCCACATTGGTTGTATGTGCAACTAATGTGGAGTTTATAAGGCTTTGGGCACTCCCACCCTTTGAGCTAGCTTTTGGGGTGGTGTATCCCAAGGTTCTTTACATGGTATCAGAGCCTCGCCACCCCCCACTTTCTCTTGTGGACTTTCTTAACACAGGTAGGCTGGGCCTATTGCATCTTCCACTCTTCAAGCCCAATGGGCTCTCGTGTGAGGGGGCGTGTTGAGATATATAGTCTCACATTGGTTGTACATGTAACTAATGTGGAGTTTATAAGGCTTTGGGCACTCCCACCCTTTGAGCTAGCTTTTGGGATGGTGTATTCCAAGGTTCTTTACAATACTGAATTACCGATAAATCATTTTTCAACTCGAAATATTATTGAAATTAACCTTCATTAAAGGAAACAGAGAAAAAACACCAAGAAATAAATAAACCATCTTCACTTTGTAGTTTCTTAGTTCCTAAGCTAACACTGTCAACCTTTCGCTTATTCGTATTGCCTGGATTAACAGTTGGGCGCTCCAAATAAGATGAAAATAATTGATAGCTCGTTATTTATGTAAGTGCAACACAACCAGATAATTTATATCCACTACAATATTTCTCTCTGTACTCTATCTATTCCAGCTAATCCTCATCATAGAATCAAGCATAGGATACATTTAATTCTCTGAGTTGGGTTACATATAAGCTAAATTTTATGAAGTAGAAGCAGAAACTACGAGAATTTCTAATATCCATTACACTGTAAGGTTTATACTTAATTATATAATGGCTTTGTTTACTATGTAGGCTAACTAATGATCATTTCTATAACTCGGAAGTTCTAATTTAATAAAATATTCAACTCTACTTCAATATTTTATGCTTTTGAATTTCTTTTATGCATAACTCTCTCCACAAAAAAATGCTACCTTCAATCATATTTCCCTTCTCTTGATCAATCACTTCACCTCCAACTCTTCAATCATAATAAATAAACCTGTTAGAAAAAATAGCATCTGAATAATTTTCCAAACACCCGTAAACATATCTACATTAGAATACCTTGGAACGGGAGAGAAAAAGGTTATGGAATCAAGAGGAGGGTGATAGGATTCAACCAAGTACAGAATAATCAACCTAGAAATAAGGGAAATCAGATGGTAACAGAAGACTTGTATTACTGATAATTTGGACAATGAAACAAGTAAATTGGGATATTCTGCTACAGAGCAAATCTACATTAGAATTCTGTGAATATAGTAAGCTAATTTGCACAAAAAAAGTAATTAAATTTGACACTTTGCCATGTAGCTGGCTAGCTGGAGTAGACTCAACAGGAAGGAAAATCTTCAGGAGGAGGAGGCAGCAAGTACCAAGATACTGCAGGACCATCTTTCGCAATAAAAGCCATGGAAAGACCATATGATGTGTGCTCGTCAAGATGGAAATGCATAAACCACACTTCTGGATTCTTAAACTTTAAACCGACTTGCTGCCAGTCCTCCCTTTAGAACAACCAATGCATTCTTATCTGAAGGATTAAAGGGTCATACCCTCCCTTTCAGGAAGATGGAGAATAGCAAGATTAGAAGGAATGTACAGGGGCTTGTTCCTCTCAGTCCTTATGTTTTGTAAATCACAAATCCAATTGCAGTGGAGTTATCAAAAGGGAAACATACGTGCTTAAAGGCCTAGCTGCAAAAACAAACATGGCTGAAGAATCAAGAAAGCTGATAAGAAGTAAGAACATTCAATTCTGGCCAGAAGCAACCATGATTGCCCTGGTTGGAGGGTATTGCATACGTTGCATCAATCTCAACATCAAGCAAGGTGTGATTAGCAACAGTAAAGTAGAGCTCGACACTGAGAATTAGTTCCACTGATGATTCGAAGCAATTAAGTTTTACCACACTCAACAACGCAGATAGAGGTAAACTCAAGATATCGATAATGGAGTTTGTGACTCTCTCTCACTGTTCCCTAATATTTATTAAATAAAGATAGAGCTTGTTTGGCAAGCTCTGACAGCTATACAGAATAATATAAAAGAATACTAACACATAAAGTTATTGATACAGAAGTAAAAACTAACAAACAAATGCAAACATCTGTATATATCTAATATAGATGAAAGTATCTGCACACAAATGAAAAGGAAGCAAAATGTCCGCCTATGTCATAGTTGGACATTCCCAGAGTCCATTGAAAATACAGGGTACCAGGTTTATGATTTTGAAATGTTTAGGCTTTTTTTTTTTTTCCTATAACTCTGCCCATGTGTGCTTGCATGCATGGCCTGTCCCAAGCCAGGATAAAGGAGGAGGGTTGGCGTCAGGTGTTGCGAACCGGCCGTAAAAAACAGCTATATTTTTATGTGATGAACCTATATGATTTTTCGTTGGGGCGTACCCTTCATAGCGACGCGTTGCACCGGGCCCCGGGTGTAGCGAAAAATGGGCTAGGGTCCTTGCCACAAGGCAAGGCGCTGCATCGGGCCCGAGGTGTAGTGAAAAGTGGGCTAGGGTCCTTGCCCCAAGGCAAGGCGCCAGGTCTTCACCCGGATTTGGTGAGAAGTATGCCAGGGTCCCAACACGCAGATGGGCGAGCGTGGCGGGCAAGCACAGCCCAGGGGTTAAGGATGAGATTGGGAAGCTGGAACATAGGAACCTTAACGGGTAAATTGAGGGAGTTGGCAGATGTTTTTGCTAGAAGGAAAGTAAATATTGTTTGTTTGCAAGAAACTAAGTGGGCTGGAGAAAAGGCCAAGGAAGTGGATGGAACTTGTTTCAAGTTATGGTACACAGGTACGAACAAGAGTCAAAATGGTGTTGGAATTATGATCGACAAAAGTTTTAGAGATAAAGTTGTGGACGTCAAAAGGAAAGGCGACAGGATTATTCTGGTTAAGCTTGTTGTGGGTGACTTAATCCTGAATATCCTCAGTGTGTATGCACCCCAAATTGGATTGCAACCAACTGATAAAAGCCAATTTTGGGAAGACTTGGAGGAGGTTTTGAGGGGAATACCTCGAGAGGAGAAGATTTTCGTAGGAGGAGATCTAAATGGTCATGTTGGTAAAAGCAATGGAGGTTTTGATAGAATCCATGGAGGTTTTGGCTATGGGACGAGAAACGAGACTGGAGAAGATATCCTGAATGTTGCACTAGCCTACGATTTGATGTTAGTGAACACCTTTTTTCAAAAAAGGGAGTCACACCTTATCACTTATCAAAGTGGCCATAATCGTAGTCAGATTGATTTCTTTCTGGCTAGAAGAGAAGATAGAACTTCTTGTGTCGAATGTAAGGTCTACCCTGGAGAGTGTGTTGCTACGCAACATAAGCTGGTAGTCTTGGATGTTCGGTTCAACAAAGTACGTACAATGAAGAAGAGGGCTCAGAATCCAAGGATAAGGTGGTGGAAGCTTAAGGAGGGAAAAGAGAGAGAGTTCAATGATAGAATGTTGCACGAAGGACCTTGGGAGTTTGATGGAGGAGTAAATGCAATATGGAATGAGATGGCTAAGTGTATTCAAAATTTGGGAAGGAGGGTGTTGGGAGAAAGCAAAGGAAATGGATTTCATACAAAGGAAACATGGTGGTGGAATGGAGAGGTGCAAGAGGCAATTAAACATAAGAAGGAGTGCTTTAGATCTTTGCATAAAAGTCCCAATGAAGAGAACCTGCAAAAGTTTAGATTGGCGAGAAAAAATGCAAAGAAAGCAGTGCGAGACGCGAGAGGCAAGGTTTTCGACGAGTTGTATAAAAGTCTTGGGAGCAAGGATGGTGAAAGAGGTATTTATAAACTTGCAAGGATAAGGGATAAGAAAAGTAAAGACCTCACTCAAGTTAGATGCATTAAGGATGAAAATCAAAAACTTCTGGTGAGAGATGAAGATGTAAGTGAAAGATGGTTGAAATACTTCAACAAGCTGTTTAATGGGGATGGAAATACAAGCGAGGTGGACTTAGAGGACGCGTATGATGATATGAATAGAAGATTTGTACGCAGAATTAATACACATGAAGTTAAGGAGGCTTTAAAGAGGATGAAGACTAATAAAGCCTTGGGGCCTGATGGTGTCCCTATTGAAGTGTGGAGAGGCCTGGGGGATGTGGCAATAAAATGGTTGACCAATCTTTTTAATAAGATTCTCCAGACGAATAAGATGCCTGATGTATGGAGGAAAAGTATGATTGTGCCTATCTACAAAAACAAGGGAGATATACAGAATTGTTCAAACTATAGAGGCATTAAGCTAATGAGTCATACTATGAAGCTGTGGGAGAGGGTTATTGAACATCGCTTGAGGAGAGATACCAAGGTTTCTGTAAATCAATTTGGATTTATGCCAGGAAGATGTACCATGGAAGCCATTTTCTTGATGCGACAACTAATGGAAAGATACCGAGAAAAGAAGAAGGACTTGCATATGGTGTTCATAGACCTTGAGAAAGCATACGATAGGATTCCAAGGAAAGTTTTATGGTGGGTCCTGGAGAAGAAAAATGTTCCATTAAAGTATGTAAAGGCAATCAAGGATATGTATGATGGGTCTACTACATGTGTAAAAGCTTGTAACGGATCATCAAGTTATTTTCCTATCACGGTAGGTGTACACCAAGGGTCGGCTCTAAGTCCTTACCTATTTGCCTTAGTTATGGATGAACTAACAAAAGATATTCAAGAGCAAGTGCCATGGTGTATGCTTTTTGCAGACGATATTGTGCTTATTGATGAGAGCAAGGAGGGTGTTAATAGAAAACTTGAATTGTGGAGAAGCACATTGGAATCCAGAGGATTCACATTAAGTCGAAGCAAGACTGAGTATCTGAAGTGTGAGTTTTCTCTGGTACAAGATGAGGACCAAGAACCTGTGCGTCTAAATGGTCAAGAGGTACCCAAAAAAAATGCTTTTAAATACTTGGGCTCCATTTTACAAAATGGTGGAGAGATTGATGAGGATGTAAATCACAGAATCAGAGCAGGGTGGATGAAATGGCGTAGTGCATCTGCATTTTTGTGTGACCGCAAAATTCCCCTGAAGTTAAAAGGAAAATTCTATAAAACGGCAGTACGACCGACAATGCTATATGGAGCGGAATGCTGGCCAGCACATAGGCAACATGAGCATAAGATGGGAGTAGCAGAGATGAGGATGTTAAGGTGGATGTGTGGGTACACAAGGATGGATAAGATAAGAAATGAAGATATTCGACGAAAGGTCGGAGTAGTACCGGTAGCCGAGAAGATGAGAGAACATAGATTGAGGTGGTTTGGGCACGTGATGAGAAGACCCATGGATGCTCCTGTAAGAACAAAAGTTTGTTACCAAGAGCTAAACACAAAAAGAGGCAGAGGTAGGCCGAAGCTTAGTTGGGGAAAAGTAGTAAAACAAGATTTAATGGAGTGGGATATAGATTGGCGGACAGTATGTCTTAGAAAGGAATGGAGAAAAGCTATAAGTATGGTGGAGGGTTAGACTCGCTGTTATTCCTATGTTCCAGATGGTCCTTTTTTAGTCCTTTTCCCCTTCATTTCCCCCACTTCTTCTTGTCCCTTTCTTTTTTACTTTTATTTATTTATATATACATATATTTTTATTTCATTTTATTTTATTTTATTATTTTATTTGTGTATTTTTATTTATTTATTAATTTATTAATTTATTTATTTTTTATTTTTTATTTTTTTTGTTACTTTTTTTCAACTGTTTTGTATCTTTCATGTGGGTTCATCTACCACCGACCCCAATTAATTTGGGATAAAGGTGTTGTTGATGTTGATGTTGTTTTAATCACCAATGTATGTAATCCAAGAGAAATTATTGAGAGTTGCCAAATTAACTAAATGCTTTTATTTGAAGAAGGGTACAGAGGTCCTGGCAGACCAAGTATGAAGTAAGCATTCAAACTATTGGGTTTACTTCCATTCTTTATCATGCTGTTTAGCCCACTCATCATATATTCATCTACTTTTGTGTTCATTTTGCATCTGAAAACTGTGTGTTTCTACTATATATGGGAGGCATTGCCAGGAGTAACTGCACAAATAATGTTCTTGGTGTTCATTTTAAGTTTAGTTTGTTCAGGAACAGAAAGTGAACAAACTCTTTTTGATCCTCGAGACATCGAAGGAGAAAAACTGTCAGCAGAAAGTGAAATTGTGACAACGGAATTAAGTTGACAAATAAATTCAAACCCCCCAAAAAAAAAGTTGACGGCTAGTTTTTACATGCCTTTGGACAACAGATTTGAAAACCTCAAGTGACAAGTAACTCCACCCCAAGCTAATGATATCAAAGATAAAGTACCCAACAATATGGAAAGAAAATAGGTACATCTATAAGAAGATAGAAGATCAAATTAAAGTCCGAGCAAACTAGCTGACAAAGAATTGATATCCACATCATATTAAGAATCTATATGTAATGAGCGAATGGGTTAGGTATTAACCCAATAAAATGTTCATAAGTAAACTAGAAATAAAGGAAAAGTCCAGAAAGTCCAGAAAGCAAACTCCCACACAAGTCAACCACTAAATACCTGATCACAAGAGCCAAGTACCAAATTAATAAGAATGCTCAGCTTTCAGATACTATCAAAGTACGACATTTACATGGAATTTGGTTAGCATCTCCCTGCTATTGTCTTTCACAAAACCTGCTGGCATGTAACTTACATCATTTCCCTTGTCTTTTGTTACGTCAGATGGAGAACTCACAGTTGCAACCCTAAAGTATGTCAACAGAAACCGGTGTTAGCAAAGTCAATTTGTGGATAGAAAGCCCTGATATTATCAGAATGCAAATGATTTACATTAAGTTTTACATTTTGTGCAAATGCAGGCATATCCCAAAAACTAAAATAAAATAAAAAATTTGTCGGCAAACTACTATAAATTATAGCTATGCATGCATATTCACCCAAATACTGAACAGTACACATAAAAAAAAAATACCAAACTAGAAAGCAAAAAATTTACATCCTGACTATAAATTTCCAAACATGCAGAACATGAGATATATTGAAGTAAATAATAAAAACTAAAAGTCATATACATCTAACCATCTATAATACTGAATTACTGATATATCATTTTTCAACTCGAAAGTATTATTGAAATTAGACTTCATTTGAGGAAACAGAGAAAAACAACCAAGAAAGAAATTAACTATCTTCACTTTGTAGTTTCTTATTTCCTAAGTTA
The DNA here is from genome assembly GCF_033153095.1 of Gastrolobium bilobum. Lineage (NCBI taxonomy): Eukaryota > Viridiplantae > Streptophyta > Magnoliopsida > Fabales > Fabaceae > Gastrolobium > Gastrolobium bilobum. The sequence goes on along the minus strand of NW_026899152.1, from coordinate 31,358 downwards.
AACCTGTCAAATTCGAATTGCCTGGTTTAACAGTTGGGGCAAATAAGACGAAAATAATTGATAGCTCATTACTTATGTAAGTGCAACACAACCAGATAATTTATAACTACTACAATATTTCTCTCTGTACTCTATCTAATCCAGCTAATCCTCATCATAGAATCTAGCACAAGATACGTGATTCTTTGAGTTGTGTTACATATAAGCTATTTTTAATGAAGAAGTAGAAGCAGAAACATTGAGAATTTCCAATATCCATTAAACTGTAAGGTATATGCTTAATTATATAATGGCTGTGTTTACTATGTCGGTTAACTAATAACCATTTTTATAACTCGGAAGTTCTAATTTAATAAAATATTCAACTTGCCTTCAATATTTTATTATGCTTCTGAATTTCTTTTACGCATAATTTACTCCACACAAAAATGCTACCTTCTAAACTGCAGAAAGTTGATTAATGATTAATTTTTGTTGGCTATTTAAACCAACGGCTGAAGTGGCCATATTACTGGCCATATCAGCTATGTTTTCTATTTTTATACAAAGAGTTATAAGGGAGAAACTAATATCACGGGAAAAAAAATAGTCAAGATTCAAGAGAGCATCAATGTACCAGAAATCTCATAGCAGTGAGTTCTTGCTTCTCATCATATTTCCCTTTTCTTGATCAATCACTTCACCTCCAACTCTTCAATCATAATAAATAAACCTGTTTGAAAAAATAGCATCTAAATAATTTTCCAAACACTCGGTAAAAATATCACAAGCTATTCTTGTTAGAAGATAGCACAAGTCAACTCCAAAAGAGATGTTGAGAATACCTAGGAATGGGGATTAGAGAAAAAGGGTAAGGAATCAAGAGGAGGGTGATAGGACTCCACCAAGTACAGAATAATCAAATTAGAAATAAGGGAAATCAGATTGGAAAAGAAAACTTGTGTTACTGATAATTTGGACAATATAACAAGTAAATTGGGATATTCTGCTACAGAGCAAATCAATACATTGAAATGAAGGAAATTACAGCAAGAAGCTTGTGGAAAATGAAGGGAAATGCAGCAAAGCAGAAAGGAAAATTACAGAGCACCTAGAGACGCTCTGAGTATGTCACAAGCCAAGTCTCAAGTTCCAGAAAATGCCCAAGTGCCTTTCCCACTCCCTTCACACTTCCTTTAACTACCATCAGGTGCCATGCTGTTATTCTGTTGCAGAATTGCTGACTCAGCAAGTGCCTATTTTCTTTGGATACTGGACCGTATCAGAGGGTAAATTGGTTCTTTCTAATTTAAGAATAATGCTAAATCAATCTGATGAGTCAAACTAACACAAGATGAGAACCTTCATCTACATCTATAAAAAATAAAGTAACATCAGCTTAATCTACATAAGCATCCTGTAACTCTAGTAAGCTAATTTGCACCAAAAAAAGTAGTTAAATTTGACACTTTGCCAAGTAGCTGGCTAGCTGGAGTAGACTCAACAGGAAGGAAAATCTTCAGGAGGAGGAGGCAGCAAGTACCAAGATACTGCAGGACCATCTTTCGCAATAAAAGCCATGGAAAGACCCTAAGATGTGTGCTCGTCAAGATGGACATGTATAAACCACACTTCTGGATTCATAAACTTTAAACCGAATTGCTGCCAGTCCTCCCTTTAGAGGGTCATACCTTCCCTTTCAGGAAGATGGAGAATAGCAAGATTAGAAGATAAAGTACTAGTTTTTACATGCCTTAGGACAACAGATTTGAAAACCTCAAGTGACAAGTTAACTCCACCCCAAGATACTGATATCAAAAGATAAAGTACCCAACAATCAACATCAACATCAACATCAACATCAACAACACCTTTATCCCAAATTAATTGGGGTCGGTGGTAGATGAACCCACATGAAAGATACAAAACGGTTGAAAAAAAGTAAAACAGCAAAAAATAAATAAATAAATAAATAAATAAAAATAAACAAATAAAATAATAAAATAAAATAAAAATAAAATAAAATAAAATAAAAATATATGTATATATAAATAAATAAAAGTAAAAAAGAAAGGGACAAGAAGAAGTGGGGGAAATGAAGGGGAAAAGGACTAAAAAGGGACCATCTGGAACATAGGAATAACAGCGGGTCTAACCCTCCACCATACTTATAGCTTATTAAAGTACATAGGAATATAGGAATAACATCAATAAAGTACCCAACAATATCGAAAGAAAATAGGTACATCTATAAGAAGATAGAAGATCATATTAAAGTCAGAGCAAACTAGCTGACAAAGAATTGATATCCACATCATATTAAGAATCTAAATGTAATGAGGGAATGGGTTAGGTATTAACCCAATAAAATGTTCATAAGTAAACTAGAAAATAAAATCCAAATCCAAGCCTTCTAAACTAAACTATTCCCTTTCCCTTTATCTCTTTTGTTCATTCGTTTATAAAAGTAAATTTTAGATTCTTACTAAAACACACATTCCTGCAATAATTTCTACCAAAATAAACCATAGCCTTTGAAAAAGCTTGAATTAATTATGCAGCAACGGCCTGAGGAAAACAACAGCAACTTTTATCAACTAAGACAACTAAAATGATGCAACCGAAATATGCTTGCATCTTTCACTTTTCCCTTTCTGTAAGAATACCACATGAAACATAAAACCCAAAAAAAAAAAAAAATCCATAGTTTGGGGTAAATAGAGTCAACTATAAGAGAAAAAGCATTCCAAATAATCATGTCAATTTAAGCTTTGTTTTTTATCTGAAACACTAAAAATGAGCAGTGACCGAAATTATCCTTAGTAGTTGATTAAGCAGAGCGAAAGTACATTGACAAGAAAAAAGATAGTCATGTCAAGACTCAAAATTTTTATCATTACTATATCGAAATGAACCTAATAACATGACTTTAAATCAAAACTAAAGTGATAATGAGCCTATTGCATAATCCATCTTCTTTTGGATGTGTAACTATCAAAATAAATACATATTGGTTGATTGTCATCAAAATTCAAAATAACTTAATGTGCAAATAGAAAGCATCTCACCTAGTTTTACTGTTACAGTAGGCCTCTAGCAATCATTTCACGTAGAAGTTTCTCCGCCTTATCATTCTCATCTCTTTCAAAGAGAGCACGAACAATTACTTCAAAAGTTATAGCATTAGGAATGACACCATTGTCTTCCATTTTTGACAGCAAGGCCAATGCTTCATCAAGCAAGCCCTCATTACACATGCCATTGATCATAACAGTATATGTACGGACATTTAAAAGATAGCCTTTAATCAAAAGATTCTGAAAAATCTCTCGTGCATTCTTAAGTCTCCCACCTTTGCATAGTCCATCAATAAGTATTGTGTACGTGCAAACATCTGGTAGAATTCCCATGTCTTTAATTTTCGTGAATAATGCCATTGCCTTGTCAAGATGACGATTTTTGCATAACGAGTGTAGTAAGGAATTAAAAGTGATTACATTGGGAGGTTGACCTTTATCATACATCTCATCAATAAGATCCCAAACATATGAGATTCTCCCAGACTTGCATAAACCATCAATAAGAGAGTTGTATGTTATTGTATCAGGAATCATATTTTTGCAATTCATTTTGTTAAAGAGATTCATGGCTTCATCCACCATTCTAACCTTACATAATCCATTAATCATGATACTATAGCTCCGAACATTAGGAGTGGCTCCCCATTGAGCCATAGTATCGAATACATATTTTGCATTATTCACTTCCTCAAGTAAGCAATACCCATCCATTAATGTATTATAAGTAACAACATCAGGTTCGATACCTTCTTTTATCATTAGAGCTAACACATTTTTAGCTTCTCTGACATTTCCTTCCTTGCATAATGCATCAAGCAATATACTAAAGAAATAAACATTTGGCTTAATGTCTTTCAATACCATTTCATTTAACAAACCAATTGCTTCTTTCAATTGACCCAGAATGCTAAAGCCATAGATTAAAGCATTGAAAGTGAAAACATCAGGAGGAATTCTCTTGACAATCATTTCAGAATACAAATCACATGCATCACTTACAAGCTGATCTTTGCATAGGCTATCAATAATTGTGTTGTACATTACCGCATTAGGCTTAATCAATCGCCCTTCAATGTTTCTCAGCAACTCAATCGCTGCTTGTGTTTCTCCTATTTTACACAACCCATTGATCAAGATACCATAACTAAAGTGGTCCAACTGAAATCCTTGTGCCACCACGTTGTCATGAAAGTCCAGTGCTTTTTTAACCTGACCATTAAGACACAGACCTTTCATAAGTGTTGTCAAGGTTACGGTATCAGGATGATAACCCCTCTTGAAAATCTTGGCTAATACTGAAAAAGCCAAAGGCATTTGACATAGTTGGCAGAAACAATTGATCAAGATGTTCAGAGAAACAATGCTTGGAGTTATTCCCCTGAATTCTATTTGTTTAGAAAGTGATATAGAAGTGGGGTAGTGCTTCATCTTCACAAGGGAGCTCAAAATCTTGTTGAATTCGATGATGGATGGGGTAGAACGCATACGGAGCATTCGATTGAATAAGGAAACAGCATCATCGGCATTGTGAATGAATGAGGGTTGAGACTGAGAATGAGAGTACAGCCTTGAGGTCCACGGAAAGCAAAGAAAGAAAATGGGGTTTGAATGAAACCTTAGGGTGGAAACAGCGTGCCTTAAACTTGACATTGACATTGTTTTGCACTTGATTGCAGCTACCAATTGTGTTAGGGTTTGTTTAAGCAAAATGAAGATAGCTTGAGCAAATAAATAACTGCTGAAAACAACTGGTGTCATACAATAATAATAAATTGGGGATGTTATAATTACTGCTTTTTTTTCTTACTTCTTGATTTCTGTCAATATGTTGTAATTTATTGGGTCATATTTATTAATTAATTATTAATTTCTAATAAATTATAATTGTTAGATTGGTGAAAATCAATAGTTAAGATTTGTTAGTAAGAGGCAGTAAGAAAAAGTAGTAAATATGACCTCTCCCTAAATTTATATACGAAAAAACATTTAAGAATATAATTTTGTGTCATTTTAAAGTTTAATAGATGATTTTTGTCAATCAACGATTATGATTTATTGTATTTTATTGTGAATTAATAATTAATTAATAAGTTTGACCTAATAAATCCTAACCGTTTATTATTGAAAATCAACGATTAGAATTTAAAATCTCACAAAGTTATATCCTTTAAAATAAAAAATATTTTTCCCTTTATACATTATGCCTTTGCTTTTTTTTTTTTTTTACTTTTTTTTTTCTCAGGCTATTACCACTAAGGTAGTGTTTGGTTGAAGGTTTATTTTGGGATTGATGGGAAAGTGTAAGTGGATATTGAAAAATACCACGTTTGGTTCAGGTTTTTTCAAGAAATACCAGACAAATAGGATAGATGGGAAAATGAATTTTGTGTTGATTTTTGGATGAAATTCACTGTTACAGAATACCACTTGAGATATGGTATTTTGAGATAAGTGGAAAAGTGAAAAAACAGGTGCAAAGTTTCTCCCGAACATAGATTTTGCATATTTAAATAAATTTCCCTGGTAATATTGGGTCAACCAAACAACTTTTTTTACATTTTCCTACCAAACTCATTTTCCAACCATTTCCCTATCAATTACATTTCCCTAGTAAAAAAAAATTTCTCCGGAACCAAACACTACCTAAGGTTTGGCTGAAATTTCCACTACGAGCGATCACCCTCTAATTGAGCACAGCAAAGTAAATAGTATTCTTTTTTTTTTCTTTCTGAAGTTTGCGTCTTTAGTTTTAAAAAATAATTTATTTTCTTTACATATGTGTTTAATAAATTTTCAAAAATAATATATGAATGATATAATAAAGTATTTTACTATAATAAATTTAGGGAGAGACATAGTGCTTGCCGCACACTCTATACGTCCCGGATTTAAAATTAAACAAAGGAAATTAATTTTCTCACGTGACAAAATTTTCTCATAATACACACACAATACATGAGTGGAATCCATAAAAAAATTGTATGACAAAAAAATCAAGATGGAACCCAGTCATATATTGTGAGTGTAGCATAAGAAAATTTTCTTATGTAAAATAAGAAAACTATTTCGCTTAAGCAAGTAGTTACTTGTATAAATTTTAGGGTTTGTTTTTTTGCGGTCAATGTAAATAAGTTATCTACATTGAGCTCAAAACGATGTCATTTTAATGTAGAAATCAAGATATTTTTGTGATTATAATTTATTTCAGGGTTATAATAGCATTTTTTATTATATTTTTTTAACTCAAAATAACGTCATTTTGGAAGTGAATGTAAATAATTTGTCTACATTCACTGTAGAAACATTAAATTTTAAGTAATAAATGCATAGATAAATTTTAAAATTCATCCTGTGTTACCCACTTGAAATACAATACAAAGTCTAATTAAAGTTTGACTCTTGTTCTATACCTCAATTACTTATATCCTCAAATATTAAATCATGTATTAAAAAAATTAAACTGCTATTCAAAATAAAAAACATTTACTTAAATTAAAGGAGAAGTGTAAAGAGTGAATGACAACAGGGTTATAAAAATTGTCCATCTGTTTTTCTACCCAGGAACTCTTCCTAAACATAAAAAAAAAAAAAAAAAAAAAAAAAAAAAAACCATTTCTCTATAAAAACAAGGCCTAAGAACAAAATGATCATAATGTACACCCAAAATATTTGTCTTTTACCTCATTTCTTTCTTTTTTGTTTTTGGCCATTTTTTTTCTCTCATGATAAACAAATGGAAATGGTTCACTCCTATTTAACATCTTTTATTTCTTAAGGACACATAGGCAATTTTTTTTTTTTAAAAAAGTTGACAATAAAAATAAGTTATTTTCCTCCAATCTAAAAGGAGCCTTGCATAACTAGTATCCACCATCCATAGTCACATGAGTAATTTAATAAAACAAAATATTATTAATTGAATTGTTTTTCTCTCTGTACTCTATCTATTCCAGCTAATCCTCATCATAGAATCTAGCATAAGATACATATAATTCTTAAGAGTTGTGTTATATATAAGCTGTTTTTAATGAACAGGTAGAAGTAGAAACTTTGAGAATTTCCAATATCCATTAAACTGTAAGGTCTCTACTTAATTATATAATGGCTTTGTTTACTATGTAGGTTAACTAATAACCATTTCTATAACTCGGAAGTTCTAATTTAATAAAATATTCAACTCGCCTTCAATATTTTATGCTTCTGAATTTCTTTTATGCAAATTTACTCCACAAAAAAATGTTACCTTCTAAACTGCAGAAAGTTGATTAGTGATTAGCTTTGGTTGGCTACATAAACTAACGGCTGAAATGGTCTGATTAGTGATTAGTAACCATATCAGCTATATTTTCTATTTTTATAACAGTAGTTATAAGGGAGAAACTAATATAACAGGAAAAAAGAGAGTCTAAGACTCAAGAGAGCATCAATGTACCAGAAACCTCATAGCAGTGAGTTCTTGCTTCTCATCATATTTCCCTTCTCTTGATATATCACTTCACCTCCAACTCTTCAATCATAATAAATAAACCTGTTTTGAAAAAATGCGAATAAACTTATGAAGTAAATAAACCTATGATTTCCCCTTAGTGGCATTCCAACTCTGCAGTAACTCATAAATATCTTCGTTAAAGCAGAATTATTCTAGTTAAACTATTGACTCAAGAGTACACCTTAACCGGCTGGGCTTTAGATGACTGGACCACATCAGAGAGTGAATTGATTCTTTCTAATTTAAGAATAATGCTAAATCAATCTAATGACTCAAACTAACACAAGATAAGAACCTTCATCTACATCTATAAAAAATAAAGTAACACCAGCTTAATCTGCATACGAGTTCTGTAACTTTAGTAACTTTTTTTTTTTTTTAGTTTCCCAACTGGTTCATACTTCGGATTACATCCGGTTCGAGCACTTCTCGGACCCTATTAAAGAGGGCAGCTCTCTCAAATTCTTTTTTCCATTCCCAAGACTTGAATTCAAGACCTTTGGTTAAGGGATCCATACTTCTTTACTATCTATGCCAAGGGTGTTTGGTTGACTTTAATAAGTTAACTCGCACCAAAAAAGTAATTTAATTTGACACTGCCACGTAGCTTGCTAGCTGGAGTAAAATCTTCTGGAGGAGGAGGCAGCAAGTACTAAGATATTGCGCGAACATCTTTCACAATAAAAGCCACGGCAAGACTCTTAAGATGTGTACTCGTCAAGATTGAAATGCATAAACCACACTTCTAGATTGTCTACTTTAAAACGAATTGCTGCATGTCCTCCCTGTAGAACAAGTGAACAACCACTGCATTCCTATCTGAAGGATTAAAGGGTCATACCTTCCCTTTCAGGAAGATGGAGAATAGCAAGATTAGAAGGAATATACAGGGGCTTGTTACTCTCAGTCCTTGTGTTTTGTAAATCACAAATCCAATTGCAGTGGAGTTATCAAAAGGGAAATATATGTGCTTAAAGGCCTACCTGCCAGAACAAACATGGCTGAAGAATCAAGAAAGCTGATAAGAAGTAAGAACATTCGATTTTGGCCAGACGCAACCATGATTGCCCTGTTTAGAGGGTATTGCCTACATTGAATCAATCTCAACATCAAGCAAGGTGTGATTAGCAACAGTGAAGTAAAGCTCGACACTGAGAGTTAGTTCCATTGATGACTCGAAGCAATTAAGCTTTACCACACTCAACGACGCAGATAGAGGTAAACCCAAGATATCGATAATGGAGTTTGTGACTCTCTCTCTCTCACGGTTCCCTAATTAAGTAAAGAGTTTGCAAGCTCTAATAGCTATACAGAATAATATAAAAAAATACTAACACATAAAGTTATTGATACATAACTAAAAACTAACAAACAAATGCACAAACTTGTGTATATATCTGAAATAGATGAAAGTATCAGCACACAAATGAAAAGGAACAAAATGTCAGCCTATGTCATAGTTGGACATTCCCAGAGTCCATTGAAAATACAGAGCACTGTAACACCCCGTTCTAGAACCAGTTTCTTAACATTACGTATGATATTAGGCGCAGTTACAATCACAACAATTGAATTAAAGTACGGATAAACTTTTTCCTTTTTATTTATAATTTAAAATCCAATCCATAATTAAAACAATTCCAATAGCTGTAATCATAACTTAAACTATGTGTGGAACACCTAATGTAATTTTATTTAGACCATACGTTACTACCATAGTGTGCCAAGTAGTCCCCTTAGACCAACAAGGCTTTAAAATCTCACTTTTATCGTTATTCAACACTAAACACCTCTACTTTTTAGTTTACTTAAGAAATTTTATACTATTTTAATGGTCTTCATTTTCTAATATGGTATAGATTTCTTCGCTAGCTACGCGTAGGTTCAAACTGCACTCAAATCGGAGCACCGTAACTCAAGTTATGAATTTTTAAAGAAAAAGTGCTGAATTTCACAAGGGGTCCAGCGCTGGTAGTGAGAAAACCGCGCTCGTAGCGCGGTAACACTGCCCTCCTCACGTCGTCCCGCGCTGACAGCACGAACTTTGGCACTCGTAACGCGACAGTTTGGAGATTTCACCCTACATTGGTATTTTACCTGTAACTTGAGTTATAATTATTTGATTGACGCAATCTTGGTCTCGTTGGAAAGCTAAGAAAAAGATCTATAACTTCCATTTAGACACAAAGGTCCAAATATATCATATAGGATATGAAAAATGGACAACAAGCCATAATATCCTTATATTTACATTAATTCTCAACCCCAAAGGTTTTCTTTCACCTAATAGACATTATACAACAATTTCAATACATGATTCTTTCCATTCCAAGGCTCACATGATATCCAAAGAGGCACAATTACATCAATGTGCTTCAAAATGATTACATACCAAAGACTTAGAAATAACAAGTGATCAAAGTCCTACCAGGGCAATAGAACATCAATGATCAACTTCTAAGTTCTATTTGCATTCATATATCACTAATGCATCAAAATATCTTAAATATCATCTATCATATGCAAGCTACTCGAGCCCTTTGCCTCGCCCAATATCATCTCTGCTAACACCTAAAATAGCAGTCTCCAAACGGGGTGAGATAAAACTCAATAAACCCAGGGTTCTTGGAGAATTACTCCAACCCCAGAGTTCACTTCCTGCATGAAGGTTTAGTATACACATGGCATGAACTACATCATATATCTAGAGGCAATAACAGTAATGATTGAACTGCAGCATACTCATGCATTCTGTAATTGACTCTAATAATTATGAGAAGGCTTAAATAATTATAGTAAGAGAGTATTAATGTTGAAAGTCGCTTATCTGACGAAAAGAGCAGATACCGGTTCTGCCTCACGGTATAAATGCATACTGATGAAGTATCCCGGAAAATTATGAAAAGTGTGTATATATTACTAGAATAATATATAGGACTAGTATAACACGTTTGGAGTCAAGATAATGAGAACTGGCGTGAGAACTGATACTGGCTACATAAAAGCGTGTACCGGCAAAGTGCTGCGAAAAATAAAATAAAAATATGACAAATCTTAAAAAAATGACTAGGTTCAGAATCCTAAGTTTGGGATTAAAATGCTAAGCGTAGCTATTAGTATTAATACAGTGTGATTAAACTTAATAGAGCTATATATAGTTAATGACACATGATCCTAGGTCATTTTAGTGCCTTCTACGTGAGAATTTCTGAAGCTTGGAGTCAGCCACCTTGCCACCCTTCCTCCCTCTCCATTGAAGCTCCAAAGGAGCACCTTTTCTCTTACTTTCTTCACCAAAGTCCCTTGTGTGTGTGTGCTCTAGCCTTGGGAGGTTGAAAGTCCAGCCATTTCTGAGTTGTGGGTTTTGTTTTGAGTGAAGGAGTTGCTGACATTGAGGTTGTATGGTGTGGGAGCCATCTCCATGCCATTTGATCTTTGCAAATTCCTTGTGAGACGATTCAGGTTGCTCACTTTATTACAAATCTTTATTTTTATAAACCTGATTAATTTGAGTGAGTTCGACAGCTCAATTCAAATTTGGCGCCGTTGCCAGGGAATATGCATCGTTCTTTATCGTTCTTTAATCTTTCTTTAATCTCTCTTCTTCGTTCTTTAATCTTTCTTCTTTGTTTTTTAATCTTTCTTCTTCTTTCTTTAATCTTTCTTCTTCATTCTTTTCTGTTTTACTTATTTGTTTCTTTGCGATTTTGGGTGTTTTTGTGATTGGGAAGATGACTGTCTTACCAAATTCGATCTTAGGAGTTCAATTCTCAAAGGAATTTGACCTTCTGAGGAAAAGTCACTCCTTACGAGTGAGGGCGCCCTTAACTTCGTGAAATTCTGTCGTTTACTAACCTTTTTGCTTTTTCTTAGTCAATTCAAGACGTATCGGGTATTTCTGCAGTTGTTCGACTTGCTCTGATCGCTCTGAAAATTGATGAGCTGAAGGAGACGATCATCCCTGTCAAAAGTCGTGAGGCTACGGCTCACGAGTCAGGCTTTGGTTTAGCTAAATTCCTTCATTTACTATTTTATTTTATTTTTTGAGAAATTTTTATTTGATTTTGGAGTTCCTAGATAGGATTAGAATTTTTGTGTGGTGGTCCCATAATTTTTAAAAACCGTTTGATATTTTTTCTGTATTTTTTGGTCAGTGTTTGTCAAGATTTTCCTGTGTTTCGTATGCTTATAGCGATTTTACCAGCTGTAGCACCTTATGATGCATGACTAGGAGTAGTGGTAGTCCTCTGTTTGAACTTTTCCCTGAGATAGAGAGACAATTGCATGCTGCTAGGAGAGATTGTAGGTTTAAGTTATAGTAGCGCTATTGAACTTGACTCTGTTTCTGAGCATTATGAATGTAACAGCCCGTTACGTACCGGTATTGTTAACATTAATTATGATATTAAGCGCAGTTACAATCACAGCAATTCATTTATAAAAATACGAATAAACTTTTTCCGATTATTACGTGAGCATTTAAAACAATAAAACGCGTAATAATTAAAAGCTGTGACTATAACTCTTAACTCTTGCGGAATATTTATTTTATCTCATTTTACATCACAATATACTTATTATAAGTTACTAAGGGGTTCTCATAAACCCACTTAGCCAATTACCAAACTTTACGATTTTACCTATTCGAACATGGTTCTCTCCTAAATTTTCTGTGAACACACCGCTCACAACCAGACCTTCTTCCCAGATTATATCTTTGTCTTACTTAATTCCCTTTTCAACAAGCTATCACACGCTCAATTCGGAGTTCATTTGCTCCGGTTATCGCCGTTTGAAGTTGGATAAGCAAAATAGCCAACCAACCCCAAAACAGCTCTAAACCTCTCACACTTCTCGAATTACTGCACCCAATCCACTCATCAAATTACTCTCAAATTTTTATCCTACAAACTAGACATCTCAAACTTCATTTTGGTGTATCACACGCTCCATTTGACTGAGAGACGAAGCGGGAATCAAATTTCCAAAAACTGGCCAGAACAGCCCCTGCATCAGAGGTCCCTGGACAGTCCGAACTCAATAAATTCCACAGGGATTCATACAACCCATAACTGGCTCATATTTTAACACCATATAGGAGACATCTCAAGCTTCAAAATGGCCTATGGCACGTCCCTATCGGACATCTGTAGAGGGAGATATGCTATCTCGAAGTTCACCTAAAATATGCCAATTCTACAGAAAATTCGCCAGAGTTTCCTTTGTTTTTCCAATAATCCCCAAATTTGTACAAGCTCATTAATGCCTCAAAGTACCTAATAATCCAACAATAATACAGTAATAATCCAATGGGTGGCACACACAAGGACCAACAACGCCTTGGGGCACTTACAACCCAATCCAGTTTATGTTTATTACACAGTTTATACTATAGAGCTCACATTATATTCCTTACTTGTTTCAATCACAAAGGTCCCATTTACATGTAGTTTCACAATATAAGCATATAACTATAACTCTAACATAGGCCTAAAATCCTTCCATCTTAGTACATCATGCATCTCTTTTACATTTACAACATATACTTAAATATTACAACTTATGACTTCAACTTCAAATTACCCTTTACAATATTACAACTTCAATTACAAATTTAAACATAAATTCAAATGATACAAACTACTAGACTTAGGCATGCCAACATGAACAATATGCCAAATACTGAAAATGTTCCTCTATCACTCTGCGGGCCTCTTGCCCGCTGCTCCAACGCCACTGGTACATCCTGAAATAAATGCCCCGAGACGGGGTGAGATATACGAATATATCTCAGTAACCCAGAGGTTCTGGAGAAAACTCCGCCCAATGGTTCACTTCGATGCATATAAGCAGAATAAAACAACCACTTTGAAAATGGGATATAGCAAGGGATTTAGAGAAACTGGGAAAATATCGGAATACAAAATACGACGCTGCGGGATGGTAGCTACCAATACCACGCACGCCCTGGGCATATATAAGCCTATGGGTCCACCCAAGGTGTGATCAAATCACTACCACCAAGGTACCCATTCCATCGGGTCCACCCAAGGTGTGATCAAATCACTACCACCAAGGTACCCATTCCATCCATAACACCTGAGACATTCCTAGTGTGCTCCTATCCGGATCACACACTATGACCCTCAGTCAACTGGAACTCCCTCTCGGAGACCTATCCAGTGGAAGTCCGCACTGCCCGCAGGCTAAAACTAGTCTACTGGCCAGAGACTCGGTACATAAGTACCCACTGTACTAATGCATGCATGCTCATGTGTCCTACACTACTCATATACACTTCCTACCGTTGCCATCAACTGGCAAGGTGGAACAGAAAAGGGGAACAAGCCCCAGTACCAAGAGGTTACCTTAAATAGTTTTCTCACAAGCTCCGCAGCAGCTTATCCCTCAACTTGGTACACAACAGAATGCCTACACAGAGGACATTCCCAATCACTCATAATTCAAACAATACATGCTAATTTACAATTATACATGCAGTGAACCAATTACTTACCTCAATCCACTTGGTCCAGGACCAAGGGCAACTCACTGATTCAAGGTTCGGGATTCAAGTCGACGTACGACAACCTATACAATCACGTATAACCATCAATACGCGTCAAATAACGTCAAAACGCAAAATTCACAAAATCCTCCCCATCCTCCCTTGATGGTTTGGCCATTCAAGTGTTATTTGAAGATTTATTTTTCTAAATTTTCTTTCTCATTTTATTACCCATCCTTAGGTTTCCATAAGACCAATTCAAGTGTCGTTTTTACGTCTTTTACTCATCGTTTTGCGTAATAATTCACTCTATGTTCATTTAGGTCCCTAACACAAGTTATTATTTTTCCATTGATTCTGACGCTTTCCAACCACCACACAACCCATCTAAGTACCATATTACTACACAAATCATCATCCAAATCATTTTTCAACATCAATTCACTCATTTTTCCTCAAAGGGTCGAATTGTGTCCTATGACACTCCAAGGGGTTTCCAATCAATTTCAACCATTCCACACCTCAACCAATCACACTATATCATCATATAATCATACCACAACTCACCAATCAAAGCCCAACAAAATTTCAAAACTCAAAGTCATGACATTCCTCAAAATTTCTAAGTTAAATTTTCATAATTTTCATCAATAATTTTCATGGCACTTCTAGCTCTAACACATCATTCTAAGACATTATCATCTAATACACATTTTCCGATTGAGCTCCCTAACATCACCAATCATGAAATTAACGTGTAGGGTTCATGAAAATAAACTACAATCAAACCATGTAAATGGGATGGAAATACACTCACAATCAAGGCTCCTCTACTTCCCTAACGTAAAGCTGAAAAATTCTGACGAAAATAAATTAAACCCAATCAAAAATTAAAAATGTAAATTAACTCAAAACATCATTATTTTATTCAAATAAATCCTAAAAATACTAATCAAGAGTAACAAATAAGTGCAATAAAATATGAGTTATCAGTCCTTTCCAGTAAGCATACAACCTTGCCCCTAGTGCTTGTCCATTAGCCCTTTCTCCAATGACACAACAATACTATAAGAATGCAAACATACCATAATACTAAAATTACCACTCAATCATCCATTCATTAACCATTACTTCCATAAAAGCAATGGTGGAACAATAAGAGGGATTAACCTCCAAGATCCAAAGGTTTACCTCTTGATGCTTCCCCTCCTTTTGCAAGCTTTCTTCTAGCTCACTTATCCACACCAACCTTTCATGGTATGTCCACTTGGCAATTTCTTCCAATCACCAATACATCCTATTTAAGAGTGTGAAATCAATCAACATACATCCATGAATACCTCTATATTCATCAACAACATATAAAATCCATGCTCTATCAACAAGCTTATGAACTTACCAAACAACTAGCTCCTTGGATTCCACCAATGCTTGATCACTCAATGTGGTTCACTTGCCTCAATCCTAACAATCAAGGCTGAACAATGCAAGAAAATCCACACTTTCAAGCATAATTTTCCAAGATTATTGAAACTAACTCAAATCACAAATTAACTTCACTTATACCGTTTATTACCATTCCTAACAACTTTTACAAAGGAATTTAGTCTCAATCCCTCTCCAACATACCCCAATATTCATGCATCTTCATAAACCAAAACCCTAAACATGCACATCATTCAAATTAACCAAAATAGATGGAAAACTTACCACAATGGTCCAAGGTAAGGGTTCTAAACCACAAGAACGGAGGACTCCACCTCAAGCTCCTCCAATGTCAAATTTTCGCCCCTTCCATAAGCAATATCTCACTCCACAATGGTTCCCACTCAAAAATAAGTTAGGAATAATAAAGAGGAGGAGATTTGAAGTGGTTTTGGCTTTGGAATGAGTTGATTTGGGTGAGAAATGAGAAAGTTGGGGTTTGAAGCTCTTCTCCAATGGTTTCCCTCACTCCCTCACTTGCTCCATGACGAAGAAGAAGAAATGGGTGTGTCTTTGCCTTTGTTTGGTCACTTAACATATGTTAAGTTATCTTAACCGGGTATAAACTCATCTAACTATTCAACTCCATTCACCACCAAACGTTACCTAAAGGTCTGAAATATTTTTCTAGGAATATTTTCACTTTTACTTATATATTTTGGGTACTTTTGCCTAAACCCATTTTTATCCCATAATTTTCACTAACTGCATTTTTTACCTCAAAAGTGATCCAAATTAATAAGAAAACTTCTCCTACTACATGAGAACTATATTTCCCTAAAACAAATTATAGAAAGAAAAAGAAAAATATAGCTCTCATGTAGTAGGAGAAGTTTTCTTCTCCTGCAACGAATTAACACTATGTATTATGGGTAGTACATAGTTATAATTTTAAATATTGTTTTTTTATCTCCTCAGAGGCTGTTGGCTGACGTGGTGGAGAAAGAAAAATCAACTTTAATATTACAACTATGTACTACCCGTAGTACATAATATTAATTCGTTTCAGGAGAAGTTTCTTCTCCCACAACATGAGAAAGTTGATGACCTTTTGTTTTAATCACCAAATGTATATGTTATGGACTCATATAAGAGGCCTATTTATTATATGGCTCAGTAAGCAGCAATCCAAATAAAATATGATATAATCAAAGGAGGATATCCATCAAAGATATCAATCCTAATGCGACAGCATTAAACATGGGCTTAGGCTGATAGAAGAGGCACAGAAGGTCAAGAATCCTAATACCCACAGGTAAACCCTATAAATAAGAAGTAAAGCCTACATGTATGATTATTCTTTCTCTATTATTTTTATGTGTCACTGTGCATACACATCACCTCTTTGGCAAAAGTCGTTCTTCTTATTACTTGTGCACAGTGACTGTCATACTCAAAGATATCTAATACATAGATAACTTAGAGAGCACTTAGATCCAAAAGAAAATCACTAGTCCATTGGGCTATACATCTCTGTCTTCAGGATAGAACATTGACATCATTTGTGGGAAATCGTTTAAATTGTTATTCCCACAATCAAGAATGATGGTTCATACAAGGAGTAGCGGCCAATTGTCGACACATCTGAATCTACCGTTGAATCCTGTTTTGGAAGAGGTAGATAATGAAGGTCGCGACTTAGACTATGATAATCACAATGCAAATGTGATAGCTCGTAACTTGAATGTTGTAATAAGTATGAATGTGGAGCCTAACCGGTATGAAGCTGATCATGACTGAGATCTGCAAGTTCAGCAAAATCGCCATGAAGCTGGCCACAACCGTGATATCCAAGTTCTAGGGCGTGCTGAAGTCGGATGTGTAGAAGGAAATATCGTAGGGGCGATACAATAACAATCATTTTACTGATGAGATTCTTAGTGCTCCATTCCTAGAGGAGTTTGACTCGACACACTTGCTGAAATATGATGGAAGTCAGGATCCACAGGTCCATATTGACACATTTGATACTGATATGCACATCAGAGGAATTGATGAGCCTATTATTTTTCGGATATTTGCAATAACTCTGATTAGAGCTGCGCAAACATGGTTTTCAACTCTGCTTGCAAATTCGATAGGATCCTTTTAGGATTTTGGAAAGAAGTTTTTATTGAATTTTGCAATAAGCAAGAAGCATCCGAAGTCTGAGTTTGCACTTGGAAAAATTCGGTAGCAATCTGGAGAGACTCTCTAGAAATATCTGGATCGTTTCAAAGATGCAGCATTACAAGTTTCGGGTTTACAAGAGAAAGTGCATGTGCATTTGACTGTAGCATGCTTGGATAGTTAATCTCGGCTAGAAAAGTCAATATATAAAGATCCAGTGAAAATGCAGGAAGAATTCAAAGATCGGTTAAAGAAGTACTTGGAGCTTGAACAAATGGAAATAGCAAATGCTTCATGCAAGGAAAATAAAAACCGGAGTCCGAAAAGAAAAAGTCCAGCTCTAAAGAAAAAAATCAGCCAGGAAATAAGAAACAAGATTTCCGATGAAGAAACCCGGATTATAGATTTCGGGTAGGGCGGTATGAGAGATATACTCCCCTAAATGTACCCTGGTCTCAAATATGGAGAGAAGTGGCCATGACCGAGATGAAGAAAGTAGAGCGACCTCGACCAATATTCAACAAAGGAGGTTTGGATCAATCCAGATTCTATGCATTTCACAATGGACCTGGGCACACTACAAATCAGTGCTGGGACCTTAGAGATGTTGTGGAGAAGTTTATCAAAGATGGAAAGTTGCGTCAATATGTAATCAAGACTCAAGGTTGGAAGAATAATAATAAGCAAAAATTCTGAGGTTGAAGCAAAAGCAAGAGCTCGGTTTCTGAGAAGAAAAAGAAAGAGGATAAAGGAAAGAGGGAAGACTCCAATGACGATGAATTTTCAGAAGCCACGTTTGATTGTAATATTATCAGTGGAGCTCTAGGTGGAGGAGGAGATACAGTAAGTGCAATGAGGAGATATCTTAAAGAAGTGCTTTCAATTAGGGATCGACCAAAGTTTAAAGAAGATCCTAATAAACCGGATGCTCTTTTGTTATATTTCACTAAAGAAGATTTGAAAGATGTAGTACCAGGACATGAAGATGGCTTGGTCATTACAGAAACTTTGGTAAATTGCTGAGTTAAGAAGATCTTTATTGACGCTGGTAGCTGTGCTGATATTATCTTATAGGATGCTTTTAAGAGGATAAATCTTGATAAGGAAGACCTCAAACCATGTAAGACTACATTGATAGCCTTTAATGAAGAGAATATATCCCCTAAAGGATACATAGATCTCAGATTAAATTTGGGAACGAAAGAGCCATTTAAGTCGGAACGAGTAAGGTTCATCGTAGCCAACTTCCCCTCTCCATATAATGTAAATTTGTGAAGACCAACTCTTCATAAATGGGAAATCCTAGTTTTCAATAAGCATAAGAAGTTGAAGATGGTGAGCAATAAAAATAAAGTTATCATTATCCAAGAATATCAAAAGAAGTCACGACAATGTTACTTTGAAGCTGTCAAAGATAATGAAGGAGGACATTTGTCGCCACCCCGGATTCGTCCAGGAGATAAAGTCGGGAAGTAGGAGATCACTCGTCATCCAAATAAGCCAGTCAACATGGTTGAATTGGATATGAGAGAATAGGCTGTCATTCCAAAACTGAAGAGGAGTCTTTGAATGACAGCCTAACCCAAGTCTTGGAATGACAGCTTTACGTTACTCGTTATCAAAGACTTTTCCAAGATAGCAAAGCCGCTATGCAAACTGTTGGTCAAAGATGAGGAATTCAACTTCACAGACGAATGTCTGGTTGCTTTTAATAATTTAAAAGATCATTTGACCACTGCACCTATTATCACTGCACCTGATTTCACACTCCCTTTTGAATTAATGTGTGATGCTAGTGATTATGCTATAGGAGCTGTTTTAGGACAAAGAAAGAATAAATTGTTGCATGTGATTTATTATGCTAGTAAAATTCTGAATGATGCACAAAAGAATTATGCAACCACTGAAAAGAGTTACTAGCAGTTGTCTATGCATTTGACAAATTTAGACCGTATTTGCTGGAGTCTAAAGTAATTGTTTACACTGATCATGCTGCTTTAAAGTATTTGTTGAATAAGCAGGATGCAAAGCCACAATTACAGAGGTGGATGCTGCTCCTTCAAGAATTTGAAGTGGAAATCAGAGACAAGAAAGGTGTCGAAAACCTGGTAGCTGATCACCTATCTAGAATTCAAGAAAAAGATCTTCAAGAAGAACCTGAGCTGAAGATCAAAGAGGAGTTTCCGGATGAGCAAATTATGGCTATCAATGTCATCCCGGATCCACAATCGAAGGAAGCGAGAACCACAAGTACACCTCCTTGGTTTGCAGACTTTGCAAACTTCAAAGCAGCAGGAGAAATTCCAAAAGACTTCACATGGCAACAAAGAAAGAAGTTCTTACATGACGTCAAGAAATACTTATGGGATGAGCCCTTCTTTTCTACAGATGTGCTGACGGCGTAATAAGGCGCTGTATTCCAGAAGAAGATATGAAGGACGTCCTGTGGCACTGTCATGGTTCCAACTACGGTGGACACTTCGCAGGAGAAAGAACAGCTGCAAAGGTGCTGATGAGTGGCTTTTATTGGCCAACACTTTACAAAGATGCAAGGAAGTTTGTCGAATCTTGTGATAGATGTCAGCGAATGGGGAACATCTCTAGAAGACATGAAATGCCCCTCAACAACATATTGGAAGTTGAGATCTTTAATGTGTGGGGAATGGACTTCATGGGACCCTTCCCTCCTTCCTACGACAACAAATACATTCTGGTTGTCGTTGATTACGTCTCTAAGTGGGTTGAGGCAATTGCCCTTCCTACTGATGATGCTCGGGTGGTCATTGCGTTCTTAAAAAGAAACATATTCGTTCGATATGGAGTACCACGAGCAATCATAAGTGATAGAGGAACTCACTTTGACAACAGACAAGTAGAATACGTACTGGCTAAATGCGGAGTGAAGCACAAGATTGCAACACCATACCATCCGCAAACAAGTGGTGAAGTGGAGATTTCCAACCGAGAGCTCAAACGTATCTTGGAGAAAATAGTGGGAAGCTCCAGAAAAGATTGGTCCAAGAAGCTTGATGATGCACTGTGGGCATACCGGACTGCATTCAAGACACCAATTGGTATGTCCCCATTACAATTAATGTTCGGGAAAGCTTGTCATTTACAAGTGGAATTGGAACATAAAGCATTGTGGGCAATCAAGTACCTTAACTTTGATTCCAAGACTGCAGCTGAGAAAAGGCTTCTGCAACTGGATGAACTCGATGAGTTCAGACTCTCTGCTTACGAGAGTGCAAGCTTGTACAAAGAGAAGACGAAGAAATGGCACGACAAGAAGATCCTACCTCGAGACTTCAAAGCGGGGAATCAGGTTTTACTTTTTAACTCTCGTCTTCGTCTCTTCCCTGGAAAACTTAAGTCTCAATGGTCGGGACCGTTCCTCGTAAGGAGCATGAAATCATATGGAGCAGTGGAGATCAGTCCACTGGATTCAGATAGGAGCTTCACAGTGAATGGTCAACGACTGAAACTATACATGGGCGGAGAAATAGACAGGGGAACAACCATTGTTGCCCTTGTCGACATAACTTGAACGAGGTACGTCAGGCTCGTGACGTTAAACAAGCGCTGACGGGTAGGCAAACCCATGGTTTACTGCTTTATTTGAATTTTTAGTTTAGTTTACTTCAAATTATCAAGAAAAATACCAAAAAAATTAGATAGTTGGTTAAAATTGCAAAGTTGAGTCACGAACAGCACGCTCGAGCGCGCATATGGCCGCTCGAGCGCGTGCATACAGAGAGGAAGGAATTTCTGGTACGCATAACATGCTTGAGCGCTCATATTACCGCTCAAGCTCGCTAGAGGGAACTCACAGGGGTTGCTCTCTGACTCAACGCGCTCAGTCGCCCTTATGTGCGCTCAGGCGCGCTTCAAATGAACAAATTACAAAACGAAGAGCACGTTCGAGCGCCCTTATAGCCGCTCGAGCGCGCTACAGCGGTTCCAGAATTTCAAAATTTTAAATACCCCCCCCATTATCACCTTCACTCTTATTCTTCCCCATTTTGCTCTCCCTCATATTTCGGTTGAAAAATCTCAAGTGCATTCTCCTTACTTCTCATTCACAAGAAAGCAAGGTATGATTCTTCCTCTCCACCATGGTTCTAATATGCAATTATTTTCCTACTCTCTTAAGTGGTATGCTAGGGTTCTAAGTCAAATTTTGATTTTGGGATTCTAGGGTTCATAAATTGGGGATTGTTAATTGATGAAGGATCATTCTGATTAGTTGCACTCATGAAATAAAATTGATTGAATAAAGAAATGCACAATATGTTAGTTGGTTGGTGGGTTACACATGATGAACCAATTCTTGTTTGTTATGATGAAATATACTATGCACATGAAGTGTTTGTACAAATGCCTATATGAACAAATTAGCAAAATATCAAACATGGTGTTTAGGATTGGTAGCATATTAGCATTGCAAGATTATACAAATGCTCACATAATTCTTACACACTCATGGCATATTCACAACACCATATACTAAAGATTATTGATGCATGGTAGAGTATGAAACCCCGTTTATAAAATGCTACAAAGAGAGTACAATGGTGCAGTTACATGAAGCATGTATAAATATAGTCTGAATTTGAACAAATGCACACTTGATTGATACATGTTGAAACCCCATTGATAAAAGCACATTGAGAAGATGTATGAACCATACTTCAACACTAAATTTGGGAATGAAAATGCCTTGAAGATTTTGGGTGAAAAGGATTGAATCAATTACATGAGAAGCATGTTATATTATAAATTTGATGCTTTGAAATAAATCTGGGAATTGCATTGCTTTCTTGATTGAGATTTATTTCTGAAATATTTTTCTGAGTGCAGGATGTCAGGAAGAGTAAGAGGAAAGAAAGGTACAAAGAAAATCGGTGCAGGCTCAAGCTCTCAACCTCCGGTAGTGGAGGTACAAAACTTCAAGTCACCGGTTCATGAGCAAAGATACCACACTCACATCCTAGGCAAGGGAATTTGCAAGGAGAGGATGCTCGACCTCACTATGGGCCAGCATCCGGACTTTTACAACAACATCACTAGGCGGAGATGGAGAAATTTTTGCACTCTCCCGGTAAAAACAAGGGAGGACATCTGCCGAGAATTTTTTGCAAATGCCTACACAGGGCATGAAGAGGGAGAAGAGAAACAATATGTGAGCTTTGTGAGGGGAAAGGAAATTAAATATGACCCTCACTCCATTCAAGCCTTGTTGAAGACTGGTCACCATGACAAAGATAATGTCACCACTTGTGCATACCAAAACAAGTGGACTACAATAGAGCATGCCGAGGATGAGTTGGAGGCTGCAAAGCCTATTTTAGAGAGCATCAGCAACCCTGGAGTGAAGTGGGATATGACAAAGGACGAGTGTTGGACGTTTAGCAAGTGCACTAGTCGTACAAGTAATAAAATGATGAGTAAAGATCGTTCCCACGAGGAATTGTGTTCAAACACCAATATACCATAGAAAACTAATTTGAATCAAATAAGAGTTTGTAAAAATCATGAATAATTTGTCACCAGAAAATTGATTTTAAGTAAATTGACACAAAGTAAATATGGATTAGGAATTAATAAAAACAACAAGTAGTCAGAAAACAACTTTCCTCCATGATAACCCATATAAAAATTGATCATATGATGAATTCCTTTCCATGTGATGTTAATCAACCTTTTACTTATCATCAAGATGTAATCCCTTACTACCCTGATAGATACATTAATCAGAAACCCCAATCCCTTGGTGATCTCTTTCTTAATACATGCATGAAATACTAAGGTTTTAAGATTACATCAGAATTCTAGCATCAATCCCTTGAGTATTAGAATTCTGATGTTGAGATTATCAAATACAGAAGTCATATAAACATCTTTGTTCTATACTACTTCTTTGATAGAAATAATTAACTCAGAAAATCTCAAATCAACACATGAAAAATACTTCATCATATTAATCAAATCAACATAATATTATCATGGAGTTCCATTGCATTCAGACTACAAAGACTCTACTCAGACATGACTAAGGAATAAATAAGAGAAGAAGAAACAAACTTCATTTCCATGTTGAAAGTCTTCAATCTCCAAACTATTACAAGGAAATCCTAATATAAAAACTAAGAGAATTTAGAGAGAAGTCAGACTAAATTTAAGAGAGAGAGAGAGTTCAGATCCCCCAAGATTCTGATCTAAGTGTCAAGGCTTTGCCTTATATAGTGTTACAATTAAAAATAGAAAACTGATGTGGGCGCTAAAACGTCCATAAGTGGCCGTTTTAGCGTCCATGCTTTACGTATGCTCAACTGCTATTAACTGATTTCAACGCTAAAACGTTAAGGAATGACCGTTTTAGCGTCCAAACTTGGTGAATGCTCGCTCAACTAACTTTAACTGACTCCAACGCTAAAACGTTTGATTTGGACGTTTTAGCGGTGAAGACCAGAATCTTTTTCCACTTTAGGGCGCTAAAACGCATGTTGCAGGCCGTTTTAGCGCCCAAGACCAGCAATTTTCCATCTTCTTAGTGTAGCAGCGCGCTAAAACGCTCTATGTGGACGTTTTAGCGCTCATCACCAGCAAGTTTTGGCCTCTTCCTGTAACAGGGCGCTAAAACGCTCAGTGTGGACGTTTTAGCGCTCAACACTTAGGCAATTTTTCTCCTCTTGAGCTCCAGAATCTTCTTCCTTCTCCAGTTGTCTTTCAAGCTTGCTTTTCCTACAAGAATCATACAAATTTCCAATAAAGCTCTTGAACTTGTAATTGAGGACATCTTAGGACATTAACCTTGTTTTTCATCATTTAATCACACAATTTGATCCTAATTCCTGCTAAAAACCATGATGAACTAAGGATTCATCACAATTCCCATATTTGAATATTGCTGTCCTCAGCAATAACTTTAAAGACAGAGAAAGATTTGAGATTCTTTACACATGAAATTTATGAGGTTGGATTGAAATATGACAGATCAACTTTCCAAGATACAATCTAACAACCCAACAATCTATCTTTTACTATGACTTGCTTAACCTCATTACAATGACTTTCAACAGATCAGTAAGATGAAATGCAGAGACCTTCAACACAAAACACCCCCTCACTTGGAACTTCTCAAAAATTGTGAGAATAAACTCTCTTGCACTCTAGTGTCTAAGGGTGTACTCATCACTCAATCTCCACTGCACTCAAACTACTATAAGCTTGCCCATCTTCTCACTTTCCATAGTTACAGTGATTCATAAGCAGAACAAAATAGGCTTTGGTGGTATGACTTGACTAAGAATAGGATTCTGTATAGAAGAAGGAAAAATGGCTTGACATGTAGTTGGCTAAAGGTAGGATTTGATGTTGCAGAAGGTTAGATAAATGGATCAGATTCAGATAAGAGGAGGATCACTATTGAATTTATCTATATACTCCTTAATCCTTCTCATTCTCTTCTTCCTTTTCATTTGCTCTTTTCACCACCTTTTCTACACTTTTCTTTTTCTTGAACTTCTTTCCTCCTTTTCTTCCAACTTTCAACACTTTGTGTTGTTTTGATTTCCCTTTTTCCTCATTTCCTTTTTCTTTTTATTTTTTTATTTTTTATTGCATTCTTCTTTTTCTCCAAATTTCCAACACTTAACACTTAATATTTTTGTTTATTGCAGAAACACCTTTCTCCTACAGAGCTTTCCTCTTTACCCCTTATCTGAACACATAATCTAAAAATTTAGGATCTGGAATAAGTGCAGGGCTCTTAGTTTTATCACAAAATTTTTGGCTTAAGGCTTCCATGCAATAAGAAAATTTGGTTCAAAAGAAAAATGCCTCAATGAGCTCTACTTTACAAACCATGAACTATTTCAAGTTAGAAACAAGGCAAGTTCTAGAGTTACTCATACAGTGAAGTGCTCTCTGAACAAAAATTTTTCTGTATAGGCTCAATGTCTCACAGTTCAGAGTGCATGCTTGAATTCCTCTATATACATCAACCTGATCTCTCTACTCCTCACATAACATGAGTCATGCAAACATATCATTTCAAATTGCATAAAAAATGTTTAATCCATCATGTAAAACTTTGATCATCCTATCCTCATAAAATTCACATCATCTCAACTCTAAATCCAACCTTTGTACATATAAAACACTTCCTAAACTACCTAAAACTATATTCACAAGAATTTAAAAGAAAGGATTGAGATGTTTCCCTGTTTGTGGCTCATCAACTGTGTGTCATCATCAACTGTGTGATACCACCATAATCATGTCATTCATTCACACCTCATTCCCAGATTTAAACGTTGTTGTCCCCAGCAACTAATTTAAATCTAAAAAGCAGTTGACAAATTCTGAAACACATTCACATATCAACAAATAACATCAGTACTATTTCAAAAGTGCATCATTCAAACAGAGAATCTCAATGTACTAACAAATATACAAAATGGAAATAATACCACAAGTAACTAAAAATATCCAAAATAAAACCATAAAAACAGAAAATGTATAAAAACAAAATGAGAAGTCTAGTCAGTAGACTCTTCATCATCACTAAACACCAAATATGAGCCTGGATCAGCAGTAGGCAAGGGGTTGTACTCAGGATCAATACCCCTGTCCTCATCCATAACACCAGTATCAGCAGCAGCAACAACAGTGGTCTCTGAGGTAGTAGCATCAACACCAGGCTGTCTCTCTGGAGTGGGTGCAGCATGGGAAGATGTAGCACCATCAGCAGGCGCAGCTCCATCCACATGATCAGCATAGTGAGTCCGGGCCATTGCCTCAAAGGCTTCCTCCTCATCAGAATGAGGGTATACAGCAGGCTGGTAATCAATAACATCTAAGCCCTGAGCCTCACATATAGATTTCAACATCGTCACCATATATGTCTGAAATGAGTGCTGGCTGGACTGCATAAACCGGAGACGCCTGCGCAAATGTCTCATTCGGAAGTCAGTGTTCACCGTCCATTGCTCCCCTGACCTTAGCCTCTCTTCGAATTCATCATCACTCTGAGTTGTAGATTTCCTACCAGGAGTCAATCCTGTGACCTCCCCTCCTCCTATCTTCAATTGCTTTGTTATCGTTGCGGCATCAATTGTAGGGTGCAATTTAGTTGGTGCCCCATTATCAGTAACATCTACACCAGCTTTCTGACAAAGCAACTGAATCAAGGAACAGTGACCCAAAGCAGCAGAGTCACTGTCAGAGTAAGCCATATCATAAATGCTGTCCTGAAGGAGAATAGGAAGTTCCATCTTCGCCCTTGTCATGATAGTGTGAATCAGGACAGCTCTCTTCAGGATAACCTCTGCCTGGTTGGAAGAGGGCATGACATTTGAGATTACAAAGTGAAACCAGACTCTAGCCTCACCATTCAAATGCCTCAACCAAATCAACTTAGGAGCAACCTTATCCTTGGTTAACTCCCAAGTTTCACCAGGTTTGGCTATAGTCTGCAAAATAGGCTCAGCTACTCCCATCTTGGTCCAAGTGTCAAAGTTCGGGTCACTCCTCCTTGGTGGAATTTCAATATTCTGCCAGTTTCTCCTGAACTCACAACTGGCAGTGTGGATAAAGTCACAGAACCTTATCTTCAGCAGCTTTTGGATGGTGTGAGCATCATACTTCACTTTCTTTCCCCTCACCCATCTAGTGAAGGTCCTCTGGCCTCCTTGATCTCCATTAAATGCATTAGCAAAGAATTCCCTTGCTATGTTAGGACTGCTATCACCCAATATTCTTCCAAAAGTTGCCCAATCTCTGGTCTTCAGCTGAGACTGAAACTGGGGATATTCATCCTGTTCTAGAACAAATTTTCTTTCTCTCACAAATGGACTCTTGGAAGTCTTGTCAGTATACCGTTTCTCATGTTCCTCACTTTTCCAAAAGTGAGCATCAAACTGTGGGGTAGGCTCAGCTTCAGTATCTCCTCCTTGATTCACTCGTGCTCGCTTCTTATATCTCTTTTTCCCTTTTGTAGCAGAAGCTGGTTGAGAAGGAGAAGACATTGTGCCTACACAACAAGAGAAAATCAGTCCAAATGTCAAACAATTACATATCATGAATCCAATTTCACAATTCCCAGATTTAGAACTCTTGTAGTGGGGAATTTTGATCAAAACACGTATGAATTACAACCCCACAATGCCATAATGTAGACCCTCAATTTTGTATGAAACAGGGCCTGGGCGCTAAAACGGTCACACTGAGCGTTTTAGCGTCCTGGCCTTAAACGTGTGTAAAAACTGGACGGGCGCTAAAACGGTCACACTGAGCGTTTTAGCGCTAGACCTTAAACGTGTGTAAAAACTGGACGGGCGCTAAAACGGTCACACTGAGCGTTTTAGCGCTAGGCCAATTTTTGGGTCAGGCATTTCCACGAACACCTTGTGTGTGTGTGTACGCTGGGTTGTTGTTTGAAGACAACTGAGAACCAACACGCGCTGGATTTGTTGTCTCATTCCCAAAATACCAGTCAAAAGCAATAGTTCAGGAGAATAATACAAATAAAACTAAATCAACATGCAATCCTACGAATGATACAGGCAATCAACATGTGAAATGCCCTAGAAAATGCCCAATAATTGCATGCTTCAGATATGATATGTGATGGAGGGAAATGAGATGAGTTACATACCTTGATGTTGATGAGAGGATGTGGAAGAAACTACGAAGATGGATGATACAAATGTGAGATAAGGAGTGCGTTGTGGAAAAGAGAAGCAAGTATACGAATGTAAGAGTAAAAGAGAAGAGGAACTCTGTTATATCGAATTAGTGACAGGGCGCTAAAACGTTGACTTACCAGCGCTTTAGCGTCCTTGTCCAGAGAAAAATGCACACTTTGTGCAGCACAGCGCTAAAACGGTCAGACTGAGCGTTTTAGCGCTGTTGGCCAGAGTGCATGGATTGGTGTTGTTAGTGAACGCTAAAACGCTCATAATGAACATCTTAGCGCGCACAACCAGAGAGTTTCATAATGATGGAACTCTTGGGACGCTAAAACGGTCAGGGTTGACGTTTTAGCGCCCAGCACATAGCAAAAAATTTCTCTTTGATTTTTCAAAAAATTTCCCCCTTTTCTTCTTCATCTTAAGGATATGGTATGAACATAGAATTACATACCTAGTACAGTGGGTTGCCTCCCACTCAGCGCTTGTTTAACGTCACGAGCCTGACGGGTATGATCTATTTTACCTCTAATAGAGCAACTGTCAGTAGTTGCCTATCCACAGCACTTCCAACATATAACTTCAATCGTTGACCATTGACTGTAAAACTTCTGTCCGAATCCAAAGAACTGATTTCTACAGCCCCATACGGTTTCATATCTTTTACCACAAACGGTCCAGACCATCTAGACTTTAACTTCCCTGGAAACAGCTTCAACCTGGAATTGAACAGAAGTACTTGATCCCCCACCTTGAAGTCTCTAGGTGTGATCTTCCTATCATGCCATAGCTTTGTCTTTTCCTTATACAAACTGGCACTTTCATAAGCAGACAAACGAAACTCATCCAATTCATCCAGTTGTAATAATCTTTTCTGTCCCGCTGCTTTGGAATCAAAATTCAGATATCTCACAGCCCACAAAGCCTTGTGCTCCAATCCAACTGGCAAATGGCATGCTTTTCCAAACAGCAACTGAAATGGAGACATCCCAATAGGAGTTTTGAAAGCGGTCCTATATGCCCATAAGGTGTCATCAAGTTTCTTGGACCACTGGGTCCTAGCATTCCCAACAGTCTTCTCCAATATTCTCTTCAATTCCCTGTTGGAAATCTCAACCTGACCACAAGTCTGTGGGTGATATGGAGTGCTTATTTTGTGCCTCACTCCATACTTAGCCAAGGCATACTCCACCATCCTATTATCAAAATGAGTGCCCCCATCACTAATGATAGCTCTAGGGACTCCAAATCTTGAAAATATATTCTTTCTCAGAAAAGCAATCACCACCCTGGAATCATTGGTTGGTGTAGCTATAGCCTCAACCCATTTGGAAACATAATCAACTGCCACCAATATATACTTGTTAGAGTAGGAAGAAGGGAAAGGTCCCATAAAATCCATACCCCAAACATCAAAGATCTCCACTTCCTGGATATTGTTCAACGGCATTTCATGTCGCCTAGAAATATTCCCAGTTCTCTGACAGTTGTCAATGCCACAACACATTCATCAAGCTGCCTTAACTAATAACTTGCATAAGGGCTTAGCAATTTTGGAAAAATCTTTTATGAACCGCCTATAAAATCCTGCATGACCAAGAAAACTCCTCACACCCTTAATATTTACAGGTGGAGGAAGTTTCTCTATCACAGAAATTTTTGCCCTGTCCACCTCAATTCCATTCCTAGACACCTTGTGTCCAAGAACTATACCTTCTGTCACCATAAAGTGACACTTCTCCCAGTTCAAAACCAAATTACAGTCTTGACATCTTTTCAAAACAGAATCTAAATTCCCTAGACATACATCAAAATCAGAACCAAATACAAAAAAATCATCCATAAAAATTTCAATGCATTCTTCTATCATATCAGAAAAAATGGAAAGCATGCACCTTTGAAATGTGGCAGGAGCATTGCATAAACCGAAGAGCATCCTCCGGTATGCGAATATTCCATATGGACATGTAAAAGCAGTCTTCTCCTGATACTCTTGTGCCACAGCTATCTGATTGTACCCTGAATAACCGTCCAAGAAGCAATAGAAAGTACTGCCCCCCTGCAACCTCTCTAGCATCTGATCCAAGAAAGGAAGTGGAAAATGATCCTTCCTGGTTGCCTTATTCAGCCTCCGGTAATCAATGCACATTCTCCAACCAGTGATTGTCCTTGTGGGAATCAACTCATTGTTCTCATTTTTCACCACAGTCATCCCCCCTTTCTTGGGCACGGTCTGCACAGGACTCACCCAAGCACTGTCTGAAATTGGGTAAATCATCCCAGCATCAACCAACTTCACCACCTCCTTCCTCACTACTTCCTTCATAGTGGGGTTGAGTCTCCTCTGTGGTTGCCTTACTGGTTTGACCTCTTCTTCCATCAATATTTTGTGAGTGCAAAAGGAAGGATTAATACCCTAAGATCTGAAAACTGCCATCCAATAGCCATTTTATTCTTCTTGAGTACCTTAATCAACTTCCCTTCTTCCTCATCAGACAACATTGCATTAATGATGTTTGCCATAGTCCCAAGGAACACATACTTCAAATGTGAAGGTAATTCCTTAAGGTCTACCTTAGGAGCACCTATTGGAATGTCATCAATCTTCTTCTCAAGCTCTTCCACTTCTGTCTCTTCTAATCCTCGGACCTGTCTCTTCTTCTGATCTTTGTTTCTCTCTATCCTTCTTTTATTCACTTCTTCCACAACCTCCTATTTACATCCAATTTAAAACAATCCTCCACATCAACAGGATGCTTGATGGTTTCAAAGGGACGTCAATTGTGACGCGTTCCTCATCTCCACCCTTAGCAACAACTTTCCTTGTTCAACACATCCATCAAAGATCTTGCAGTTGCTAAAAAAGGCTTGGACAATAAAGGACTTTGTATCCTCTTCATGTCAAAATTACAATTCACTGGAAAAATAAACTTGTTCCTACCTTGACCAAAACATCTTCAACCACACCTTCAGGCCTCTATAGATCTATCTGCAAGATGAGAAGATCTGATTTT
>NW_026899151.1:0-74562 GCF_033153095.1 Gastrolobium bilobum | reverse complement strand
CGACCAAGCATCCTCAAGTGTCCAATGATGCAATCCGGTTAAGGTTGTTCCCTTTTGCTCTTAAAGGAAAAGCTTTGAATTGGTTGGAGAGGAAGCCTGCGAGAAGTGTTCCCTCATGGGAAAATTTATCAAATAAGTTCTTTGCGGAGTTCTTCTCGATGGAAAGATATAATCAAATGGTGAATGATATCACCAATTTCACTCAAGCTGAGGGTGAAACTATGTGTGCAGCCTGGAACCGGTTCAAAGATCTAATGAGGAAGTGTCCTTATTACCCCATGACCAATGGTGATCAGGTCCGGATCTTCTTCAACGGTTGTAAACCAAAAATCCAGATGGTTCTGAATGGTGCAGCAGGGGGCACTATTAAAACTCTAAGAGCAAATGAGACTCTTGAGTTGATTTAGAGGATGGCTGCCAACGAAAATCAAGCACTGTCATCCAAGCCGAAAAGAGGTATCCTTAAACTGGAAGGCAATGATGTGGTGATGGCTGAAAACAATTTGTTATCTCAGCAGGTAGCAAACCTGACATCAAGGCTTGATAAGATGCAATTTTCTAGCGTCCAAGCTCAAGCTGCAGCATTTGTCTGTGAATATTGTAAGGAAGATCATGAATCCAACGAATGTCCTACTCTGCTAGCCGATGATCCTCCTCAGCAGGTACAAGTAAATGGTGTGTGGTATGATCAGAGACCCTCACCACAAAATATTCCAAGAACTCGGAATTTTCCTTCTGGGAACAATACTGGTCTTGACTTCAAGTCCAATAACTATTTGCAGCCACCGCCAGTTCAACCGAAGGAACCTTCTGAGTTAGAGAAGCTAGTGGGACAAATGGCCCAACATTCCAATGCTTTTATGGAAGAGACTCGGGCAAACACTAGAAACACACAAGCTTCCATCAGAAATTTGGAGAGTCAGATAGGCCAGTTGTCTAGGAAGTTGGCTGAAAGGTCTCAAGGACAGTTCCCAAGTGATACAATTGTGAATCCAAAGGAGGACTGCAAGTCTATTGTAACTAGGAGTGGAATTGTGATCACTCCTCGAGAAAAGTCAATATCGGTTCAGCCAAAGAAAGTTAATGAGCCAACAACTGAGCTGGAACATGAGAAAGAAGTACAAGCACCTAGAAGAAGCAAAGGAGAAAGCTGTTGAAGCTCCAAAGCAACCGATGGATTTTTCTCGCTTTGAGAAACCTCCATATCCTATGAAGCTCAAACAGCATGCACAGAAGCAACAGTTTGCCAGGTTTTTAGATATGTTTAAAAAATTGCATATTAATATTCCATTTGCTGAAGCTCTTGCTAACATGCCTAACTATGCTAAATTTATGAAAGATTTATTGTCTAGAAAGCATAAGTTGCAGGATTGTGAGACAGTAGCACTTACTGAAGAGTGCAGTGCCATCATTCAGAAGAAGTTCCCACCAAAGCTTCAAGATCCGGAAAGTTCTAACATCCCAATTGCGATAGGCAACACCAATGTTGGCCAGACACTATGTGATCTCGGAGCAAGCATCAATTTGATGCCATTGTCAATACGCAAGTCATTGGGAATTACTGAGTTGAAGCCAACCATGGTCTCTCTTCAGCTTGTGACCGTTCTTTGAGGAGACCTAATGGAATCATAGAAGATGTTCTTGTTAAAGTTGACAAGTTCATCTTCCCAGCTGATTTCATCGTGCTAGACATGGAGGAAGAGAGTGAAATGCCCCTTCTGTTAGGTAGACCGTTCTTGGCCACAGCTCGAGCTATGATTGATGTAGAACAAGGAAAGCTCGAGTTGAGGATGAATGATGAGAAAATCACTATCAATGTTTTCGATGCTATGAAGAACTCATATGACCACAGTGATTGCTTCAGACTTGATGTGGTTGAGGAAGCAGTAAAAGAGGTGGTTATGGAAGAGAAAAGTGAGCTTCAAGAGCTTGAAGAAGAGTTGAAGGCTCTAGATGAAGCTGCTCCAGAAGAAGAGCGAGAAACTGTCTTTGAGGTACTAGAAAAGAAAGAAGATGACTCAGCTACATTGGTACCAAAGGTGGAATTAAAAAAGTTGCCTGAAACTCTTAAGTATGCTTTCTTTGGAGACGAAGAACAATATCCTGTTATCATCAATAAGGAAGTCCATCAGCAGCATAAAGAAAGCAAGCCAAAGGTTAAGATGGAAAAGCCCAAGAGTAAAGAAAAGCATGTAAAGACTAAGTTCAAAGTTCTTGAGAACCCTCATCCTTATCCACATGCATATGATCATAAAAAGAAACAATACTGGATCAAGAAGATTGGGTCATCAATGGTAGTATGCTTCCAACCACCATAAATCAAAAAGGGTACGTCAGGCTCGTGACGTTAAACAAGCGCTAATTGGGAGGCAACCCAATAGTTGTTTTTCTGTTTTTATTTTTATTTATTTTATTTTCTTAGGATAGTTTAATTTTTTAAAAAAACAAGTGGTGAATTAGTAACCATATGGAAAAATTTTAAATCTGGGAATTGGCGCTGTCAGCGTCAACTTGGCGCTAGTGGCGCTACAAGACTGAAAAGAGACGGTGAGTTTCACGCTCACAGTGTGAACTCCGCGCTTTCAGCGCCAGTGTCCTCACTATTTATCTTGACTTTAGTATTTTCGTTTTGCTGTTTTGAGATTATGGTTTGATTATTCCCTCCTTTTACATATTGAGTTTATTCTGTTTTGACTATTTAACAAGTGTGTGTGTGTGTGTGTGTGTGTTCCATCTGGCAGATTTAGTCCTTCGACTAGTATAGTTTGTTGCTGAGGACAGCTACTTTCTAAATCTGGGAATTGTCGCATACTGTATGCGAGGCTTGCTAAATACTGCGGAGTTACACCACGGAAAGAGCGTCTAAACAGAAATTTTTCTGAAAAAGGAGAGATATTTTAACCTTCAATTTTTTATTATTTGCTATTTTTAGTTAGGTTCAATTTTTAAAGAAAAAGAGAAAATTTTTAGAGAATTCCTAAACAAGCAGTTCCAGTATGTTCTAAGCTTACTCAGTAAATAATTAGATTGAGTTAGATGAAGCAAGATATTTGTGAGCAATTAATTGTTTTAATCTGCGAATGATGATTGCTCGTTTTTATAACTGTTTTGGAGAAATTTTTGATAACGCTTGATGTGAAACTTTGAATTGCGATTCTAGTTGAATTATAACTGTGAGGATTTGAGCCTAAACAGAAATTTTTCTTTTTGAGAGGCCTCAGTGTAGTAGTTTCTAGAACTTGAACTGTTTCTCTGGCTTGCATGCATTACTGAAATGATAAGGGCATTTTTATTCTTGTTAACTTAGAGCCAAATAGCCTACCCATAAGAATTTCCATTGTTAAGCCCCTTTGAGCCTTAAACCAGTTCATTCAAACCTGATGAAAATTACTTAATCTTGTTCCTCTTGACACACCTTGAGAGATTGAATGCTAATCAAAGAATAAAAGTCGAATTACTTCTCAAAAGGAAAAGTTAAGTAGCTGAACAAGGAAAAAAAGAAAAATTACAGCTCAAAAGAGAAACGAAAGAAAACATCTGCAAACAAGGAAAGAAAAAGGTAGTGAAGAAAGGGAAACAATCCCAAGTTTGTAAAATGAGGCAAAGCCTAGAAGAGAAGGAAGTATTGTTAAAATCAGTATTTCAATCTCTCCATTCAGCTTCTGACCAAAAGATTCTCACCCCCAAACCAGGCCAAGTTACAACCTATCAAAGACCTTTTGATCAGTCTATACATGTCAAATGGATTTCTCATTCTTAGGAATTGAGAATAAGTTAAAGCCTATGCAATTCCTACTACACTGATGGATAAATGTGAAACCCTTAAACACTGAGTGTGATGAGAGTACATTTAAACTGATGAGGAATATTCAAGCTGGAGTCTAAATTCTTGATATAACTGAAAAGCATTGTTGGAAATTTTAAACAGAGAGTTATACATGCATAGCAGTCTAAATTCTTAAGATGTTGTGTTCCATGTTTTCACTGAATTATTCTTTGCTGATAACTTGAATCTATTACATTGCTGAGGACAGCAAAGTTCAAATCTGGGAATTGTTTGATATGTGTCTAACATATGGAGATTTCTAAGTAAAAGAAGCAACGAATTAATCATAAATGTGTGAAAATAAGCTCATAAATGTAAGAAATATTGATTATTCCTTCTCAATCATTCTCTCACTCAATTTATGCATTTTGATAGCAGGAAACACTAAAAATAAGTGAAAGAGAGAAGTTGAAATTGCATAGTCTCGCGCAAACAATGGCGCGATCCGCGTGATTTTGGCAAATTACTTTCTGTTTGTCCGCGCGAATTTGGTGCTGATCGTGCAGGCGTCATGAATGCAGTCCTTGATTTGTGGAGTCGCGAATTTGGCACTGATCGTGCGGGCGTCATGAATGCATTCTTTGATTTGTGGAGTTTCATTAAAAGTGAAATTTAATCAAATTAATGAGAGGATTATGACCTGATTGATTGGTGGAATTATGAGAAAAATGGAAATTTAATCAGAATTAATTCAAGGATTATGACCTGATTGAGTAGCTGGCTATATAAAGGAAGCAGAAACTCTAAAACAAAATCATCTTTTGGTAAGGAGAAATTGGAGAGGAAGCTCTCGGTGACTGAAGATTCAAGACTTCTTCTTCTTCTTCCGGTTTTACATTTTCATGAACTCTTTCTCATTATTTAAATTGTCAGATATGAATATGTCTGGCTAGTCTTT
Organism: Gastrolobium bilobum; assembly: GCF_033153095.1. Classification (NCBI taxonomy): domain Eukaryota; kingdom Viridiplantae; phylum Streptophyta; class Magnoliopsida; order Fabales; family Fabaceae; genus Gastrolobium; species Gastrolobium bilobum. Next base: position 69,838 of record NW_026899151.1, on the reverse strand, counting down.
TATTATTGTGGTAAGGGTCACAACCCTTGATGTGAACCCCTTGTAGTTTGGTTAATTTTTATATTTTATTATTTCAATTGCATTTATTTTACTTTGTTCTTCATCTTCTAATTCTTCTAGAACTGATCACTCTATTAGGATTGTGAGGGTTAGGGTTTTCAATAGGAATATTGGGATTCTAATTCCTGACAAAGGGTAAAATAACAGTTCAGGTATGCACTAGGGATAGGCTACATGAACTGCAAACGTGGAAAATTCACTGGGTTAAAGGATTAACTTGAAAAAGGATTTCTAAGGGATTAGGATTCTAATAGGGTTAATAAAGTTAAGATCACTAAGGGATTAGGGCTTAACTAATTAATTATTAGATGGTGAATTGTTTGATCAATTGGGTAATTAAATATAAACATTAATCAATATTACAAGGTGGGGATTGGAAAGGTGTTGGAGTCCTTTACTGCAATAGCTTTTTACAATATTTTTCTCAAAAACCTTTTATTTTAAATTCTTCAAATTTCTCTCTGAATTGTTCATAAATTATTGAATAGTTCACAATTGTTACAAACACCATTACTTTCAAACTAACTCTTGTTCATCCATTCTTAAAAGGAACAATTAATTGATATTCGACCCAATCCCTGTGGAGACGATACTTTACTTACTATTATATTACTTGTGCGATCCGTACACTTGCCGATTTTTCGCATCATATATGTATGATCATGTTATTCTACATTACTTACATACATTTCCTACAATCACCCTCAACGGGCATGGTGAAACACACAAGGGGATCAAGCTCCAGTACCAAGAGGTTACCTTAATAAACCTCTCCACTTAGCTCCAAAGCAGTATATTCTCCGGGCTCGTTACTCACAGAAATGCCTACACAGAGGACATTTCCAATTACTTAAAACTCATACGAACACATAGAAGTTACCAATTATACAAGCATGATTCCAAGCACTTACCTCAATCCCACTTAGTCCAGGACCAAGGGCAATCCACCGACTCACGGTTCGGGGTTCAAATCAACGTACGACAACCTACAACAACCATGTATGAATCATCAGCACACAACAATTCTATCAGAACACGAAAAACGTCAAAAACCTTTCCTACACCTTGTAGGTTCGGCCAAGCATGTGTTATTTTATAATTTATTTTTCTAAATTTTCTTTCTTATTTTATTAGGCATCCTTAGGTTACCAAAAGGCCATATCAAATGCCACTTTTCATTTTACGTCTTTTGAACGTCGTTTTGCCTAATATTTCGCTCTTGGTCCAATGAACAACTCAACACCCTCAACTATGTTTCCATTGGTCCTCCAACCTTCCAACCACCACACAACTCATCTAATTACCATTTAATTACACAACACATAATCCAAATAATTTTTAAACATAAATCCCTCACTTTTCCCTAAATGGCCGAATTGCACCAAGGCAATTCCCAAGTGGTTTTCAATCCAATTTCATTATTCCACATCTCATACAATCCTATTATAACATCATACAACTACATAACAACTCCCAACACACTTCTAACAACAATCCAAAAACACAAAGTCATGACATTTCTCCAAATTTTCCTAAGTTAAATCACATTTTTCATCAATAATTTTTATTGCATTTATAGCTCTAACACATCATTCTAAGACATATTCATGTACAAACATTTTTCATTTGAGCTCTCTAAACACACCAATAAACCAAACCCTCTTCAGGGTTCATAAATTCAATCACAAGATTAAACCATTGAAATACAACGAAACTTACTCAAAAGCTTGGCACAAGGCTCCTCCTAGACATACTCAACCATTGGATCTCCAAACAACTCCATGAACACAAAATTTCCCCACAATTTCGTGACTGAATTTTGCCGAGATCTCACCAATGAGAGGGTTTCAAAGCTTAAGAGTACTACCAATGGGTTTGGAAGGTGATTTGCATCAAGTTTCAAGACAAGAATCATTAGATTTGGTGCCTAAATGACTAAGTTATGGTGAAATTAAGTTTTGAAATGAAAATGGCATAAAGGGGAGGGGGTCACGGTTTTTAGAGAGAGGGAAGGTGTGGGAGATGATGAATAGTGCTTGAGCACATGTGGCTTAAGTGATTTTAAGTGGGGTGGGTCCCACTGCCACCTCACGCGATTTCAAACTTATTTGAATTTCCCTCTGATTCCACTAAACGTCCTTAAATTCACAACCTATTTAGAAACTCTAATTTTTAACATTAACCAGTGTCCTTTAATTATACTTGATCAGATGAATCCGAAGTTTTCCGGTCGTTCGGAGAAAATGTTGTTTTAAGCTGTTGCGAGCATCGTTGGCACGCTTCCCCAAACTTACTTATTCCCTAGTTCTATAAACCATTTATAACTCATATTTAAAACCTAGAGCTCAAAACTCTATCGGCACGCTTTACGGTGCAACTGTACCGCTGTATTTTTACCTGGTAAAATACTATTCACTGAATTTTCTGAAACTTGCCTAACCACTCAATTTTTCGTTCTGAATCCATTTCCAGGGTTATTTTTATCATCAGAGACCTTTTACTCAATTTTTATCTTCCTAGGGTTGCGTGTTGACTAATTACTGTTTTGTCCTTTCTTTGTGTTTTGCCTTATTTTCAGGATTTTCACTAATTCTTCTTTTTAATCCTCATTTAATATTTTAATATTTAATTTAGAATTGCGAGGTGTTATAAATAGTCTCTTGCTTTTATTATGCTGGGAGGACTTGTGACAGGAAATCAAGAAGATATCACCACCATTCCTGTGGTGAAAGATTTTATTAAAGTTTTTTCGGATGAAATTCTGCAACTGCCACCAGAAAGGGAGATTCAGTTCTCTATAGATCTATTGTCTGGTGTGAGGCCTATTTCTATAGCGCCATAACGAATGTCTCCCTTGTAAAGAAAGAATGGCTTAATAATAACACCAGGGGGAGAATTGTGTCTTAAATTTTCTCTGAAAGAAACAAAGAAAAATAAAATCCTTTTTTCAAGAACAAATGCAAGAGTGAATTTAAACAATTAACAAAAATTCCCAACCCTTAAACATATTCAAAACATCATAAACAATGAATCAAAAAAGTTATATATGCAGCAAAAAATAAAAAGGATAGGGAAAAGAAAAGATAACACTGAGATTTATCCAGGTTCACTCTCCAACCACTTGAAAGCTACATCCGGACTGCTATTGATCGTTCCGCTATCATCAAGCTTCCAACTTATGCTTGAAGAAACCGTTTTACAAGAAAAATTTTACAAGACCAGCGATCTCCTTAGATTATGCTTAACCTGAACCCCCTCTGGATCACTCCTCTCCACAAACCAATCCGAATCACTCAATTTTTCTAGAGCCTGTAGAGCAACCTCCCTACGTCTAGAATTACATAACAAACTAGAAGACAATAAAAGAAGAATAAATTTAAAGGGCCTTCTCTACCTAGATATCAAAATATGCCCTATATGATATTCTTTTCAACCCTTAATGTTTAATTCGCTCTCACTTATGCTCTCTCATGTTTCTGAACCCTAAAACATGATTATATAATAACCCAGGTCGGTTTAGAAAAGATACAAAAATATTTGATTCGGATTTTAAAAAATATCATATGACCCTCAACAAATATTTAGATATGTGAAACTCAGTATCTTGATATTATGGGTTTGATATCTCGATATTCAATATCCGGATATTTGGTAACAATAACCCGAATTTGATCCAATTAACTTCTAATTGATTCTTTCTCACTTCTCACACTCGAATGCATGCTTTTAGCATTAATATAACAGTATTCCACGTGTGTGAGACTTGTATGTATAAACTTGTATGCATGAGTCTATGCTCCTAAATGCAAACTAGAGAGATATGACTCATTAAACTCAACTTCATATATCCTAAGACTCTAAAAGTACATGACACATAATAAAAATATAAGTCTTCATTTATCTTCAGTGTCTTCATCATTTGAGTCTTCTAGTTCCTTTTTTCACTTGAATCATTCACTTTGGTGTTGACTTTTCACTTCTAAGACATTCCTCCACTTTTACAAGTTGCCTTAGTTTTCTAGTGCTATTTGGGACTTGTTGCATTGCCTTCAAAGTTAGGCATCCTTGTTGAGCTTGTTAGTGCTTTGTAATCATCAAAACTTCAAATGTATAGTCTCCAAATCCCATGGTTCAACAATCTCCCCCTTCTTGATGATAACAAACACTTCATTGAAACACTTCATTTAGAAATTTAGCCTGAGTCTGTTGATCAGGTGATGCCTCAACTAGAGGCTGTAAACATCCAGCCCCATAGGACTTCTAGGGTTAGTCGTCCACCTGAGAGCTATGGATTTGTGATTGAGAATCAAAAGACCATTGAGGATGATGAGCCTACTACCTACACTAAGGTGGTCAAGGATGCTGACTCTTCAGAATAGCATAAAGCCATGGAATTCAAAATAGATTTGATGCATCAGAATAAGGTATGAACCTTGACTCTATACCTAAAAGAATAGTTCCTACTAGGTGCAAGTGGGTCTTCAAGAGTAAGACTGATGCTGATGGCAACATCGTAACCTAAAAGGCTAGGTCGGTTGCTAAAGGGTTACCGTCAAAGGCAAGGCATTGACTTTGATTAAATCTTATCGCCCGTTGCAATGATCAAATCTATTAGGATCATGCTATCTATAGTCGCATATCACGATGATGAGGTTTGGCAAATGGATGTCAAAATCGCCTTCTTGAATGGGTTCTTGAAGGAGGAAGTGTATATGACACAACTTGAAGGTTTTGAATCCAAAGGCGAAGAGCATATGTATACAAACTTTAAAAATCAATATATTGTCTTAGGCAAGCTTCCAGGAGCTGGAATCTTGGTTTTTGATGAAGTTGTTAAGGGTAACAACTTTATCAAGAATGAAGATGAATTATATGTTTACATGAAGGTTAGTGGGATTGCTATTGTCTTCCTTGTGCTTTATGTGGATGACATATTGCTCATTGGAAATGATATTTCCATGTTGCAATCTATGAAGATTTGGTTGTCAGAGAACTTCACCATGAATAATATGAGAGATGCGACCTATATACTTGGTATTAGGATCATAGAGTTAGGTCCAAGAGGGTTCTGGGTTAATCCCAATCCACATACATAGAAAAAATGCTAAAGAGGTTTAGCATGGATAGGTCGAAACGGGGTTTTCTTCTTGTTAGTCATTACATTCATCTTTCTAAGGCTATGTGTCCTAAGACACCGGCCAAAGGGGAATGCATGGAGAGGATTCCATATGTATCAGCAATTGGATCCATCATGTATGCTATGTTATGTACGAGACCAAACAAGTTTTATGCTTTGAGCATTATAAGTCAATATCAGGTTGACCCTGGAGAAAGTCACTCGACGGCCGTAAAAATCCTAGAGTACTTGAGAAGGACTAAGGATCTGTTTCTGGTTTATGTTGGTAGTGGTGAGCTGAAAGTTAAGGGTTCACTAACACTAGTTTCCAGAATGACAGAGATGACCGTAAATCACAGTCAGACTCTGTCTACGCCTTAAATGGTTGAGCAATTTGTTCGAAGAGTTCCAAGCAAGAGACTAAAGCAGACTCTACAAGAGAGGCAAAATATATAGTAGCTTTAGAAGCAGCTAAGGAGGCAATATGGATCAGGAAGTTCATTACTAAACTTGGAGTGGTTCCGAGCATTGTTGATCCAATACCTTTGTAATATGACAACATCAGAGCTATAGCAAGTTGATCTATGTCTCATCAGAGGTCCAAACATATGCTCCACAAGTATTATGTAACACCCCGTGTATACCCGGTTTGTTATCATGTCATCGTATTAAGCCACGCTTAATATAAAATGCTGAATTTCTTTTTCTTTTCAATTATGACGTCATTACTATTAACCAAGTTGATTACTTAATTCATTTCCAAAAGATTTCCTGTATGTAATTGCAAATAAACAGCTATCTACACTGAATAACCTCATCATATAAATATGTGAGTATCTAAGTCACGGAACTACAACACGCAGTCCGGACTATAATCCTGATACAATTAATACAACTCGAATTCAAAGTAAGACATAAATAATCAATGTGGCATGGACAACCCCATGCTCACCAAATAAGGCAACAAGCCCAACAGAGTCTCAACAATAACAACATTATCATAAAGATAGCAGAAAACATGCCAGCATCCAATCATAACAGTATAAGCAGTAATGGCTAACTCAGCTCCGGCCTCCTGCCGCCCGAAGTCTCAACCCTCGAGTTACCTGAACCTGAAATATGTGCCCCAAATGTGGGGTGATATCTCTAAACAGAAATCTCAATAAGACAAGGGGTCCTCAAGAATTTCTCCACCCCAAGCTCACTTACATGTGCAATATAAGTTCTAAAAGCAGTTTAACAATATAAGTTTCAAATCAGCGCAATGCAGTAGATAATCATGTCATGTGAGTTAACTATTCTACTAGCCAGAGAAATGCACCATGTACGTACGTCTACAACCCACAATAGTACACGCCCATATCGTACCTTCCCACAGGATCATTATCCCGTCTAGGCTAAACATCACATACATATCATAAGGCATTTGCACTTAACAGCTCAAAAGAATTTCAAAAAATCAAAACATGGAAAAACATCATGCATATAAACCATTCCCCCATGGGGTATGGTGGAACCAACAATGGCTAAACTGAGGACACAAAAGCTTACCTCTAAGCAATCAATCCAATCCACGGTCCACACTAGCTCAAAGTCCACACACAGCAAAATCACAATCTGTTTGGACCAATAATCATATCAATATTCATACTCTACAAGCATATGACACACAGACCACGTCTTCCTTTACGTTTCATATCTTTAGGCTTCTCACAAAGCCATAAGCCCTTAACCCCTTGATTCTGACTTAGATTAATTATTACAGAAGTCTACATTAACCAATCATGGGTTCACAAACCCAAGATGCCATTATGTATGAACAGTACCGCTACTGTCTCGAAAATCCCAGAATATCCGGATATATGTCGGTGCCATATCCGGATCCGGATATCATATCCGGATACCGGATATCCATATTCGGATATCACAAGACCCAATATCCGGATATCAATATCCAGATATCATATCCGGATATCAATATCCGGATACCATATCCGGATATTTTGTGACATAATGCAGTTCTGCATTTTGCAAGATATCCTTCCCAAAGGTTGCTCTTTTAATGATTCCAGAAGCTTAAACATGCATTTCTAGGTGTGTTTAACCTTACCCAACCTTAAGTTATGAACTTTAGCTTATTACATGCATCAAGGCTCCATTTTTCTAAAGAAACCAAAGGCAAAGATGATGGTGCTTACCACCAAGGCTTGGAACAGAAACAATGGTGCTCTTGGAGCTCACCACAAAGCCCCTACAGTTCTGACTTCCAAGGAAACGAAAATGACAACAAAGCAAGGTCATTTCCCAACAAAGATGGCTCCTTGAAGCCGCACAAGCTAGGAGTAATGGTTCCACAACACCCAAACAAGTAGCAGCCCACAACTCAAAAAGCACAACTCACTCAGACCCTCAAGACTTCATTTTCCTCCCACACAATACTTTAACACACTTAGTTATGGAGTTTTTGTGAAGGAAGTATGAGGAAAAACCCCTTGGAAGGTCAAGAAATGGTGAAGAAAGACAATGGCAGCAGCCAAAAGAAGTAACCCACGTAGAAATGGCTGAGTATCAGCCTAGGGTTGTGTGCAACCTTCTACTTATAGGCGGTTTAAGATTAATCACACTCTATTAGCACTAATAGCTACGCTTAGCATTTTAATCCCAAAGTTTAGATTCTGAACCTACTCATTTTTCTAAGATTTTTCATATTTTTATTTTATTTTTCGCAGTACTTTTTCGGTACGCGCTTTTACTTAGCCAGTATCATTTCTGGCACCAGTTCTCATTATTTTGACTTGAAATTTGTTATGCTAGTCCTATATATTATTCTAGGAATATTTCCATACTTATTATAATTTTCCGGAATACTTCATCGGTACGCATTTATACCGTGAGACGGAACCGGTATCTGCACTTTTCGTCAGAAAAGCGACTTTCAACATTATTAATCACTTACCATAATTATTTAAGTCTTCTCATAATTATTAGGGTCAATTATGGAATTATCTCATTAATCACATAATTAGTTAATTAATTTCCTAAATTAACGGTGCAGGTTCTTACATATTACCTCATCTGAGATATTGTTGGAAGACTGTAAATAAAGATGGATTATGTTCCCACCGTTGATAATTTGGCTGATTCTCTGACGAAGGCTCTCTCTCAGAGAAAACATGATAGTCATTTTGAGTCTTTAGGTTTGACACGTCGACCTAATTGACTCTAGGCCAAGTAGGAGATTGTTAGTACATAGGTGTCCTAGAAACAATTTATTTTATCAGATGAACACCTTATGCTATTTGTTATTTCATGATTTATATATTTGAGCACACTTTATCTTTATCATATTTTTTGTCTCGTCTATATTTTATGGCTAATATGCGTTGAAAGATAAACGACCTAGGGATAGAACAGTGGGACTTTTGAAATGGTATGATAACCTTCTTCTGGATTGATATTTGGGGAGGTTTGCAAAATAGTCTTTTTGATCTAGCGATTTTCAAACCTCCCGACTCTGATTTATCTTTGAAGGTTGCTGATTTAGTCGATCATTCAACTAGTGATTGGAACTGGTCTTATCTTTTACCTAGGGTCCTGATTGTTTAAGATGGAGAAATTTTATCCCAAATAAATCTATTGTCAAAAATACATATTGCAACCTAATGGATTTTAATGACAATGGAGATACTCAATTTGGAAATGGAAGGGTCCTTTTAGAGTTGCGATTTTTATGTTGCTAACGTGTCTCAATATAAGTTTCCAGTGAGGGATATGACCTGCCTTTGGAGTGGAGGCCCTCAATTCTGCCCTTCTTGTTTTGGCAATGCTGAAATTATCATTCACATTCTTCGGGAATACAATTATGCAAAAGCCATATGGCTCAAATGGTTTTCTGGGAATACTCCTCCAAATTTTTTCTCCCTAGATGGTGATTCTTTGTTCGGGTATTGTATTTCCAACTCTTTTTACTTGAGATATTGGCAGTGTGTAAAGAAGTGTTTTTCTTAACTTGTTGGTTCTTTGGCAATGGAGAAATTTTGCCACTCATGATGAAGAGTTCTCTAAGCCTTTGGATCTCCTTCAACGAAATCTTATTTGCCTCTCTGGTATGAAAAAATCTAACATCAGTACTTTGTGTTAAATAAATAAACTTGATTTAGTTTTAGGTCCATTGGGCTTAGTATACATTTAGCCCAACATCTAGAATTATCCTTTAAGAGTTAGTTTAGCCCAGGATCTAGAAATCTCTATTCTAGTCAATTCCATGAAGGTTCTAGAGGGTAGTTGCACCTACCACAATTAATATTTCTACTAGGCTAGTATAGAAAATTCTAGAGAATAATTTGTAGCCCTTAGATGAGAATTGTGTTGGCAGGATCCTAGCCATTGGTTAAGCAGGTGCCACTAGTATAAATAGGTGTGTCTTCCATCATTTTGTAAAAAGCCAAAAAGCCAAAAAAGCCAAAAAGAAACAAAGAGAGTTGTGTAGTAATAAAAGTGTTCTCTTCCTCCAAATCTTTCTAAACCTTTCCTTTTCTCAAATATCCTTCTCCCAACAAAGTGGTATCAAGAGCCTTGAGGTCCTTTCTAGAGAAATGGCAAGTAGCAACATGGTTTCTTTCCAAGTCCCTATGCTCACCAAGAGCAACTATGATAATTGGAGCATCAAGATGAAGGGCCTCCTTGGATCACAAGATGTGTGAGAAGTGGTAGAGAAAGGCTACGATGAGCCAAAAGAAGGAGTCACTCTATCCCAAACTCAAAGGGATAGCTTGAAGGATTCAAGAAAGAGAGACAAGAAAGCTCTCTATCTCATCTATCAAGGATTGGATGAAGATGCTTTTGAGAGGATTTCGGAGGCAGCCACCGCAAAGGAAGCATGGGAGAAGCTACAAACCTCTTACAAGGGTGCTGAGCCGGTCAAGAAGGTACTTCTTCAAACTCTAAGAAGTGAATTTGAAACTTTACACATGAAAGATGCCGAAAGTATCTCCGATTATTTTTCTAGAGTCTTGACGGTGACTAATCAATTAAAAAGAAATGGTGAAAAGATAGATGATGTAAAAATTATGGAGAAAACTTTGCGATCTTTAGATTCGAAATTCGATCATATTGTCACTGTCATAGAAGAAACAAAAGATTTGGAAGCTATGACAATAGAGCAACTCTTGGGCTCCTTACAAGCATATGAGGAGAAGCAAAAGAAAAAGCAAGGGGTTGGTGAACAATTACTCAAGACACAACTCAACTTCAAAGGAAAGGAAGAAGACTTTGGCAACACAAGAGGACGAGGAGGATATCGTGGTCGAGGAAGAGGTCGTGAACATGGAAGAGTAGGCTTCAACAACTATGCCAATGAAGATCGAAGAGAGAGCTCAACAAGAGGTCGTGGAAGAGGTGTCTCGCAACCAAGACGTGACAAGTCTCAAATCAAATGCTACAGGTGTCAAAGGTTCGGTCATTATGCTTATAAATGTAGAACTCCTATATAAGGAAAATTGAGGAGAAGGCGAACTATGTGGGGGAAAGGAGTCAAGAAGATGGCACTTTGTTGATGGTACGCAATGACAATATAGGAGAACAAGAGAATACATGGTATCAAGACTCAGAATCAAGCAATCCAAAATCAGAATTCGATATCCAAAATGAATTGGAGTCAGAGAAATCAGACACTATGGAAGAAGAAGAAGAAGAACATCAAGAAGAAACTGAAGCTGAAGCTGATAATATTGATGATATGGAAAAAGATACAGAAGCTGCTGAGTGGATAAATAAATCCGATTTGATGAAAGAACATGAAGAAAAAAGAGGAGGAGAAGGTGAAAGCGAGTGTAGTGGTGATCCTGACGATGTCGATGACGACGATGAGGAACGTGAGGAAGAAGAGAAGAATGAAGCAGTACTAACACTGCCAGAATCAAAGATAGAACCCCAAAGAAATTTCATATTGGATGAAAGAATGACAACCAAGAAAAAGCCTATAGCAACTGAAGAAATAAAAGTTGAAGGCGTATTCTCAGAAGGGCAGACAGCTCAAGATGGAAATGATCAAACTCCTCCACCAAGTCCTACTCCAACAACTCTTGCATCTACACCAACAACAAGAAGAAGCAACAACAACAAAGAAATTAAACAGAAAGTGAAGCCAAGGAGTAGTAGCAACAAGTCAGGGGGAGTACCAACAAAGAAGACAAACAAAGGAGAAATAATTCCAATAAAAGAAAAACAAACTCTCGTTGATGTGCCAGAAAAGCTAAAGAAAGAAGATATTTTGGAGGATGAGCAAAGGGAAAAACCAAGGTTTACTTGGTCAAATTTAGAAGAGATCGTGTATGTACCGGAGACGCCACAAACATCGATAAAGATTATTTATCTTCCACCAATCCCAAAGCCACCGGACAAATGTGTTCCACAAAATATGATTGGTTTACAAAATCAAGTTTAAAGGGGGCTGTTAAATAAATAAACTTGATTTAGTTTTAGGTCCATTGGGCTTAGTATACATTTAGCCCAACATCTAGAATTATCCTTTAAGAGTTAGTTTAGCCCAGGATCTAGAAATCTCTATTCTAGTCAATTCCATGAAGGTTCTAGAGGGTAGTTGCACCTACCACAATTAATATTTCTACTAGGCTAGTATAGAAAATTCTAGAGAATAATTTGTAGCCCTTAGATGAGAATTGTGTTGGCACAATCCTAGCCATTGGTTAAGCAGGTGCCACTAGTATAAATAGGTGTGTCTTCCATCATTTTGTAACAAGCCAAAAAGCCAAAAAGAAACAAAGAGAGTTGTGTAGTAATAAAAGTGTTCTCTTCCTCCAAATCTTTCTAAACCTTTCCTTTTCTCAAATATCCTCCTCTCAACACTCTGCTCCCTTCCAGGATTGTAGATACTAATTTCAGCCTTTTTTGCAATCAGTTTACTCTTCAAAGCAAGTTGTATTTGTATGTCGATGGAGCTACTTGTGTGGCAACTAAAAAGAGTGCTTGTAATGGTTTCATTTGCGATTTCAAAGGAGATTGGATCTGTGTTTTTGCTCTCAATAGTAGTTCAAGCTCTGTTTTGGAAGCTAAAATTTGGGGTTGTCTTCAAGGCCTCATCCTGCTAGGAATTATAATTGCTCAAACATTCTCCTTAGCAATGACTCTAGAGAAGCTCTTTTTTGCTTATTCGAGAACCCTGAAACTTATGGTTTTTCGTCCTTGATCAAATTTTTCAAGCTTGCTACTCAGAAACATGACAACCTAATCACAACTTTTGTTCCTAGGGAGTATAATTCTTGTGTTGATTCTCTTGCAAAATTTGGTTTGTCCCTGACAGTCAAGAATTTGATGCACTTTCCTTATCCGCCTGATGGAGTCCTTCCTTCTTGGAACGCTCTTTTAGTTCTAGCTTTTTGATAGAGCATGTTTCCTTAAACATGCAACATTTGTCTTTGTAGTTGTTTTTTCTTTGGGCTATTTTCCCCCGTCTATTACTAAAATAAAAATAAAAGAGAGAGGGCTTGTCTCGTTTGCACTAATTTAACCACCCTAACCCAGGGTTCACATACAAAATATAATTGGGCCATCGGCACTACCCCTTTAGGCCCATGTCCATGTGACCTTTTTCTTGTTCATGTTGACGGGCCCAGAGTACACCGAAGTATTACCATTTGCCTCGAAATCTTGACCCTGATCTTTTTGCCGAAAATCAAGTTACAAATTGAAAAGATTTTAATCAAATACTCTATATTTTACCCTTATGTGTTCCGACATATCTAACTTTTTGAATAAGGTTACAATATAAATACACATTTAATCTACGTATTCCAAGCTGTGTCTGCAGAACTTTCACTTATTTCAACAACTTTATTTGCATTCTTTACTTGTAACTTTTTTTCTCCCTTAAAGAACTACTATGCCAAAATAAATAGATTGATTCACTTGTCACGATAAATTTGTGTATAAGATGGTACACATATCCGTAGTTTGGATCCAGAAAACATGAATCGAAATCAATAAAAAAAATTTAATTATATAATTGCTATACCCGATAAATGAAACTGATTTCAAGATATCATTATATCAACGAATATACCAGAACCTGAAGCTTCTTCACTGACTTCACAGATTGCTTATGTGTAACTATAGTGTTAACATAGATAGCTTATGTGTTTTGATTCTATTAGCTCCTAGTTTCATGGAGTTAGTTGTGCATTCAGTTTCATAAGTAGTTACAATAGTTTTAACAGTTGCTTAGTTGTAGCTTAGTCAGTTTAACTATATGCATAGCTTCCTCTTCCTTCTGTTGTGGTATATAACCAAGTTTGTAACTCATTCATCAATTATTTTCAATAATATGAATTCCAGAAATATTCTCTCTGATAACATGGTATCAGAGCTTCTCGAGAAGCTCTGATTCTCCATTAGCCTTAAAAAAAGAATTATTTTCCTTCTTGATCATCAATGGCGAATCAGAGCTTAGCCTTTGATTTCATATCAAATCCCTCTCATACTTACTACCTCCACCCGAGTGAAAATCCTTCTCAAGTGTTAGTATCAACACTGCTTGATGGAAGAAACTATCATATGTGGTCGAGAGCTATGTCAATGGCTCTATTATCCAAGAACAAAATTGGCTTTATTGATGGAAGCCTTCAAGCACCTCCTACAATGGATCCAACCTATACTGGATGGCAAAGATGCAATACCACAGTGTTAGCTTGGATTCATCATTCCATCTCTTCATCAATTCTCCAATCAATCCTGTGGATCGACAAGGCAGAAGATGCCTGGAAGGATTTGAAGCAGCGATTTTTCCAAGTAGATATCTTCAAGATTTCAGATCTTCAGGAGGATATATACAAACTGAGACAAGGAGATCGCGATATAGCTGATTATTTTACACAGCTGAAAGCCTTGTGCGATGAATTGGAAAACCTAAGGCCTCTACCTACTTGCCAGTGTCCTATGGCCTGCAACTGTCCTGCACTCAGTGAGATTCGAGTTCGCAGAGATCAAGATCACACGATAAGATTCTTGAAAGGTTTGAATGAGCAATATGCTCATGTCAGATCTCAAATTATGCTGATCAATCCCATGCCTGATGTCAATAAGGTCATTTCTATGTTAGCTCAACAAGAAAGAGAGTTTCACCTAAATATTGCAACTGATGACATCTCAAAGGTGTTTCTAAGTCAATCAGATGAAATCAGACGAAGTTCTTTCCAAGGGAGAGGCAGAGGACGTCCATATTACAATAGTTACAATGGAGGTAGAGGACAAGCACAAGGACGTGATTCAAAATTTTGCACTCATTGCAAAATGAACAACCATACCATAGAGACATGTTATTTCAAGCATGGTTTTCCCCCAGGCTATAAGAGAAAAACTGCAAATCGTGCTGTGTTGGCAGAGAGTGATGATATCAACAATGACATGCAGAATGTGACTTTATCTTCCAAGCAGTTTCATGATCTTATGCAGACTTTACAAAGCTTCAAGGATTCTGCCAATGCTCCTATTCTTTCGAATTCTGTACAAAATTCTGCATTGAGTACAGAAACAAACAGTCATGTCAACCTTGTTTCTACATCAGCTTTGAACACATCTACCAATAACGTCGTGTTAGGTAATCAGTTGTACTGGATTCTTGATACCGGTGAAACTGATCACATCACATCCTCTATTTCCAATCTTGTGTCCATTCATAAAATCAATCCTGTGTATATCAACTTACCAAATGGTTGCAAAGTCATTTCATCTTATACAGGAAATGTCATTTCTCTGCTGATTTTGTGTTACATGATGTTTTATATGTGCCTGAGTTTTGTGTCAACTTAATTTCGGTCACCAAATTACTTTCTACACTACACTGTTATCTGATTTTTTTCTGATTTTTCATGTTTTATTAAACAGATCCATACCAAGAAGAAGATTGGTATAGCTAAACAACATGGAGGCCTCTTTGTCTTGGTCGATCCTCCACTCACAAACACTGGCCCTTTATCCACCAATACTGATATCTGTCATCTGTCCAATAACATAGCATCTAATACTGTAGCATCCAGTAATATAGCATCCAATAATATAGCATCGAATATTGTAGCATCAACTTTGTATCAGTCTTGTTCTAATTCTGTCTCTTGTAATAATAATGACCACTTACTTTGGCATATTAGATTGGGTCACATTTCCTCCACAACTATGAAACAAATGTCTCTCAATTTTCCTTTTATTCCTTCTAAAGATGTATCACCATGTGATGTATGTCACTTTGCTAGGCAACGCAAATTGCCATTTCCTTCTAGTCATACAAAATCCAATAAATGTTCTGAATTACTGTGCATGGACATTTGGGGTCCAACATCACATGCTTCCATACATGGACACATATACTTCCTATCCATTGTTAATGACCATTCTAGATACACATGGGTAATATTCCTCAAATTTAAATCAGAAGTTCGATCTGCCATCCAACATTTCATTATTTTCCATGAAAAACAATTTGACACAAATGTAAAATGCATCAGAAGTGATAATGGTCCATAATTCATTATGCATGATTTTTTTAAAACCAAAGGCATTCTTCATCACACCACTTGTGTTGAAACCCCAGAACAAAATGGCATAGTGGAACGCAAACATCAACACATCATGAATATTGCTAGGGCCTTATCCTTTCAATCAAACATTCCTAAAACATATTGGAATTATGCAGTAGCACATTCTGTCCACCTCATAAACCGATTATGCACTCCACTCATTACACAACAAACTCCATATGAGGTCCTATATGGTAAGCAGCCATCCCTTACCCACCTAAAATCCTTTGGAAGTCTATGCTATGCATCCACTATACATTCACATCGCACTAAATTTGTTCCACGGGCTCATAAGTGTGTCTTTCTTAGATACCAAGAAGGCACAAAAGGATATCTCCTCCTTGGATTACCTTCCCACAAATTATTTTTATCTCGTCATGTTAATTTCTATGAGCTTCATTTTCCCTTTGTGAATCCATCTACTATAATTACACAGACCTCTCCCATTTTTCCTTGTTCACCATCCATTGTTTTTGATGATTTTCCTGTTTTCAATCATTCATTACAACCTCAACTCCTCCCTACAACACAGACACACTCTCCTGTCACTAATAATGATGCTACTACCCCTACCCGTCGATCATCCAGGAAAAGGAAACTTCCAAATTATCTTTTGGATTATCACTGCAACCATGTTGTTTTAGCCACCCAACCTTCTCCAGGTATCCGTTACCCTTTGTCACATGTTTTGTCCTATTCTAATTGTTCACCTTCTTATACACGTTTTTGTTTCAACACTATCACTGAACCGAAATCATACACTGAGGCATGAAAACTTCAATGTTGACAAGAAGCCATGGCAGCTGAAATTTCTGCATTAGACATGAACCATACTTGGGAGATTGTCCAGCTCCCACCTGGGAAACATACGGTTGGTTGTAAATGGGTGTATAAAGTGAAGTATAGAGCTGATGGCACTGTTGAACGATGTAAGGCACAGTTGGTTGCCAAAGGATACACCCAGTTGGAGAAGGTAGACTATTTCGACACTTTTAGTCCGGTTGCAAAGATGACCACTATCCGTACGCTTCTTTCGATTGCTGCTGCTAAAAATTGGGTCCTTGAACAACTTGATGTCAACAATGCATTCTTGCATGGTGACTTGAATGAGGAGGTTTTCATGGCACTCCCACCTGGTGTTCACGCTCCCTCTGGTATAGTATGTCATCTTCACAAGTCCCTCTATGGCCTTAAGCAGGCTAGCCGCCAGTGGCATTCCAAATTAACCAGTGCTTTGGTTTCACTTGGCTACATTCAATCTGCTGCTGACCCATCTCTGTTTACTGAGCACCATTTTGGCTCTTTCACTGCACTTCTTATCTATGTCGATGATATAGTGTTGGAAGGTGATAGCTCTGATGAAATTCAACGCGTGAAAGCAGCTTTGGACAACCAGTTTCGTATCAAGAATTTAGGCTCTCTCATATTCTTCTTGGGCCTGAAAATTTCTCGAAATAAAACTGGCATTGCTATCAATCAAAGAAAGTACGCTTTGGAAATTTTATCTGATGTTGGCTTTCTTGGTTCTAAGCCTTCTTCAACTCCAATGGTCTCTTCCACTCGTCTGTCGCGTCTTACTGGCACTCTCCTGCCTGAACCTGAAGCTTCTTCATATAGACGTTTGGTTGGTCGATTGCTGTACTTGACAACTACTCGTCCAGATATTTCCTTTCCAGTTCAGCAGTTGAGTCAGTTCGTTAGTGCTCCTACTTCATATCACTATGCTGCTGCTACTCGTGTGTTGCGTTACTTAAAAGGATGTCCTGCAACTGGCTTATTCTTTGCTTCTAATTCTTCTCTACAGTTAAGTGGTTTCTCCGATTCCGATTGGGCGTGTTGCCCCGATACTAGAAGGTCTATCACTGGCTTATGTGTCTTCCTTGGTTTTTCGTTGATTGCTTCGCATTCCAAGAAGCAACCAACAGTGTCTCGATCCTCTAGTGAAGCTGAATATAGGGCCCTTGCATCCATCACATGTGAACTTCAATGGATTACTTATCTCCTTCATGATCTTGATGTTCCATGTAATTCTGCTGCTCCTGTATATTGTGACAATGTCTCTGCTATTTATCTAGCAAAGAATCCTACTCTTCATGAACGGTCCAAGCACATTGAGCTTGACATCCATGTCACTCGCGAGAAACTGCATTCTGGTCTCCTGCGCCTTTTCCCAGTATCTTCTTCTGCTCAGTTGGCGGATCTTTTTACCAAAGCCCTTCGTCTAGCTCTTTTTGCTATCATGGTTGGCAAGCTGGGTCTTCGTGATGTCCATCGTCCCGCTTGTGGGGGGGTATCAACGAATATACCAGAACCTGAAGCTTCTTCACTGACTTCACAGATTGCTGATGTGTAACTATAGTGTTAACATAGATAGCTGGCGTGTCTTGATTCTATTAGCTTCTAGTTTCATGGAGTTAGTTGTGCATTCAGTTTCATAAGTAGTTACAATAGTTTTAACAGTTGCTTAGTTGTAGCTTAGTCAGTTTAACTATATGCATAGCTTCCATGCATAGCTTCCTCTTCCTTCTGTTGTGGTATATAACCAAGTTTGTAACTCATTCATCAATTATCTTCAATAATATGAATTCCAGAAATATTCTCTCTGATAACACATTAACTCGTATAAAACATTTTCTTAACAATATCTTTTTTGTAAAAAAAAAAAATGAGAAAATAATTAAAGAAGAAATATGTGAAAAAACATTATCTTTATCATTTCATTGGGATATTATACAATTAAGTGAGTGGCTTCTCATGAGAAAATCTTAACAAAGAAATACTCTATCAGAGTGACTTCTTACCAAATCATACATATGATATTCAAACCTAATATTCATTCTTGCGGCAACAATTTTCGTTCATTTCTCCCCTAAAAACGAGGTGTGTTTCGTATTGCTACTCGTAATCGATTTGTTACTCATATATTAAAAATATACATGTTTTATGTATAAAAAAATAAAAAATGTACATGTACCCCAGATCCGGGTCAACAATGAGCAAGATAGCAGGATTACACAACGAAGACAAATAGTTGAAGAATGTGAGATAATAATTAAAAGATCTATCTTTCAGATTTTTTATTTAATTTAATTCGGATTTTACTCTCATATGTGAGAAACCTGATCCTTAGCAAAAATCTTCAATTATATTAAGTGACATGACACTAAGCAACATAAATATAATGAGCTCTCAGGTGAATCAAATGAAGCTCGCGGCGGAGATCAACATGAATGGAATAAATTAGATCAATCACATTAACTGAGCTCAATATCATATCTCAACCCAACATTTCAAGACATTGAGTTTATGTGACCTTCCACTGGATTTTACTTAATTCATTACCAATCAATATGAGATTTTATTACACTTGAATATCTCAACAATCAGATTTCCGATCAGTTCAATACAATTAACCAAAAAAAAAATCACTTCTATGTATTTGTCCCCGATATTCATTATCTTAATTCATATATAAAACTGTAAAAATGTCAAATTTATTAATATGATCAATATAAAACAAAAATTTGTTAAATTTAGATCATTGATTAATATACCATACTTTCTCCAAATCTAGTACATGAATATGTGCCATCAATATCTTCTAGTTGAGAAACTTATTCCATCCCCCTCTTAAGTTTGTCATTTGAGCTTAACGACTTGAATCACAACTACTCACTAAAAACTTACATTACCGAACAAGAACAAAGATAAGAAAAATTACTCCTCCCCACCAATGCTTTGATTATACCACCCCCAAAGGAAAATTACAATTCACATTGACATCGATAGAAAAAAAAAAAAAAAATCTAAAACAAAGTTAGTTTATCATGGAGAATTTATATTGTCAAAGATATCAGCAGGAGGAATGAAATGATCCATGGAGAGTCCAGGTACATTAAACATAACATCATCAATAGTCCAGGTCTCTTCCATCCTGGTTCTGCTATGCTGCATCGAGAGTTCACCAAACCGGAACACCGTCGCGATGGATCGCCCTTGATGCGCGATCAAGACCCCATCAACGTCTCTATAGTCGCCGATGCTGCTTCCTATGGTGGTCTCCCAATACACCGTATCATTCTCTTGGGTTGGAACCCTTGTGAGGTGTGAGTCTTCCAAATATATGAGGAGCCCACTCTTTTGGCAAAAGTAGCCATATAGTATGTGCCTTATCACCTCTGCGGGCCCCTCACTCCTTTCAATCACGGCCGCACGATCAGCGCAAACCTTTAACACAAAGCAATCAACTGTCCCGATTCGATTCTCGCCCAAGCATTGTGCATTTGTGAATAAACTTGCTGTGCTCTTCGGATCCAAGCCCTGTAACGTGCATCAAGAAAACACAAGGCCTTGATTTAGTTATATGTATTATTAAATTTGATGAAAGATATATAATATTCTTAGCTGTTGTTGTATATTCAAATTAAGGTTTTCCTTGCTCTATGAAATCCTTACCAAAAATATAACAAAACTTATGTATAATGTATAATGTGTTGCAAAATCTTATTATCTCTATTTTCAGGGAAGACCCGAATATCGTTGGTGATGTCAATTATGATGTTTTTATATCTCTAATTTCTTGTTTACCCTTCATTATAATAATATGCAAAATATAATATAACTATCAAGAACGTGAATCAATTGATAAGGCGTTATTTTAGCTTAATTAATGATATAAGTTTAAGAATATCTAATAGCCCAATATATCACACATTGAGTTTATTTATCATTTAATATTCTATTTACAATATTTTAAAAAAAAATTAATCAAACTTGCTGTTCATAGTTAACGAGGAAAACCAATGATATCTTATCCTAAGCCTAACATTGTTGACGGGAGAAACAAGTACAAATGGGAAAGGGGATATTTAGGCATGAAAGCAGGGGCAATAATGGAGTGGAGGAAGGACTATTCATTAAAGTGCAAAAAGGAAAAGTTAAAGCAAAAGGATTATTCAGGGTATCCTTAGCTACCTGCAAATAAGTTGCAATCCCAAGATCATGACTCATGAGACATGACAATAATCATAGATGACGTCAGATTGACAATCACGTGGCATGTAAGTATCCTAATTCCTAAAGAAACAAGTCCCCATTTGTAGGGTAAAGCGTGGGACAGTTTCTCCATCATTGTCAGCTCGAAATATACCATTCATTGGGATTTCAATTTGTTTCTCAATCTTTATCTTTGTTTGGTACAACTTGCTTTGAACCCTAGGGCTTTGTCCCCCCCAAGCCTCAATTCCAACAATTAAAGCCTACCCACCAACCAATTCACAACTAGTTCAAATTTTGTTTGGAACCTAATAAAATAGACAATAAAAGTTTTTTTTTTTTTTTTTGTTAATAAAATTTCTTTGTACCAAGACAAGCGTTAACTTATATAGAAAAATGGGTCTCTAAGAAATCAGTCACATTCTTTTCTATAATGCTATACAGTTATTGAAATTTGTGTGGTACTTAATTAATGAGATAATTAAGTTACACATAATTACCCATTTGTGTGGTTATACCTGAATAATGCGACGCAATGGGCGTTGGGGGCCTTTGGCTGCGTGTGTTCCTAGCCATGGTGTGTGTCGCCACACGGTTTTGCCATTGCTACCAGCAACCACCTTATGGCCACCAACCACCAATTCAAGTGACCACATTCCTGGTTGCATTTGCCAAAGAACAAAGCATCCATTTTCACTGCTTCTTGTCCCTAAACACTTGACATTCTTCCCAGACGAAATCTCAGTCTCACAGCGAATCATCTTCACCATCCCAGTTGCATACATATTTTTAGTGTCCTTTTGCTGTTTTAGGCACCCAGTTGCAGCCAAATACTGCTGTATAATGTATTTGGCAGTTGAAGTTTCCTGTTTCAAGTCACATCAACCAAAAAAATTACTCAACCATATCATACAAAAATGATATTTCGTTAATTAAATGGCAAATATCTGTGCATGAGTGCTTTACTCTTTCGAGTGAATTTTTATATGGAATCTTATCCTTATATTTTTATAAGAGAAATGGTCATAAAGAAACAATTTTATTATTGGCGAAGGCTTGTCCTCTTATAAACATAAAAAAGAGCATAAAAAAAGAAGAAGAAGAAAAATTGCAACATTAGAGAGAGCTTACAAATGGGGTATCTTTGATGTGAATGCTAAGAGTGGGATCATGGGCAGAGGGAATTGGAGCCAGAGGACAGCCCAATACACCAAGCAATAACCTCAAATCTTGTGTCTTGGCATGCATAGTTCCATAGAATGATTGTGAAAAGCTGCTTCCAGGGGAGATCTTCTGAGTCCTGAACCATTCCCTTATGACTTCCCAAGAGCTCTCTTTTTTGGTTCCTTCTTCTTGCATCTCAGGATCAGGGCCTTCCATTAAGGGTGTCAATGGCTGTGGAGCCCAACTCTGGCGCCAACGTGATCTAGAACCCATTTGTGGTAAGAGTCTAAGAATAATTAAGAGGAGGGAATTGAATGCAGGTGAAGATAGTGAGAATGATACAAGGAGGAAAAGAAAGAGGTATCAGAAAGTAGATGCAGTTTTGGAGTTTAAAAGAGAGAGAGAGAGAGAGAGTATAAGGGAGTGATAGTTAGCATATTGTAATGTGTGGGGGAAGAGACAAAAGCGACATATTATCTGTTCAACGGCAGAGACATGACATTAATTATAATAATACAAACTCGCATGTTGGGCTGTCTATTGCTTTATTCCACTTGCTTTGGGACTCACTCTTGTCGTTACATTTTTATACTATTAACTATTTCTTTTATTCTCTCCATTTACCTATTTCCCATGCCACCACTGGTCGCTTGGGGATTGGCCTACCACTTTTGAAGTTTGATCAATTACTATCTCTCTCCATTTCTAAATTATCCATTATTTTTTTGTAGGATTAATATTTTTTATGTGGTATAATATAATTTTATCTCTTACACATATAAAAGTATGTGAGATTCATATTTTTTTTCTTTTCTCCTCGTATGACCTCACATGATCAGCTTCATACACTTTTATATGTATGTATGAGATAAAATTATATACTACAACATGAGAAATATTAAACTTATTTTTTAATATTTGATTTTTAGACCTTTATAACTTGTCATATATTTATTGATTCTTCGTTGATACACACTAATTCTTAGGCAAAAAAATTAATTTATACTTTTTTAATAAAAAATTACGAATAAGTAGTCGTTTTGCAAAATATTACGAATCTATAGCACCTAAACACGCCCATATGAGGCGTGTTGTCATGGAGAGAGACACGCCCATGTGGGGCGTGAGCTACTGAAGGGGACACGCCCAATGTAGGGCGTGAGTGGTAGGAAAGAGACACGCCTCTTATGGGGCATAAGCTGTGATGGTAGACACGCCAACATAGGCGTGTTCCACTGGAAGGTCACGCCCAATATGGGCGTGAGTGACTAAACTGCAGTCTATTTAAACACCCACCCCTACACACTCTTCACAACTCTCTCATTGCTATGCTTAAACTCTCTGATAGTTTGCACTTGTTTACTCATATTTTGTTTTATCTTTTTAAATGGTGATTGGGAGGAATCCTATGCATTTTTACCCAGCTGGTGTGAATATATGCTTCGTTTTTCACCATGTTCCTTTTACAATATTCAAACAAAGGATTGTTTTGTTGCGGGGCAGTTGGTTCCCGGAAAACGTGTATTTGTTCGTTGTTTCTGGACTTTCAGACAATGTTGTGAGGCATTTAAATTTTGCAAACCAATGATACAAATTGATGGCACTCATCTATACAAAAAATATAAGGGAAAGTTGTTGATTGCCACAACTCAAGATGGTAATAATGAATGTGTGCCACTTGCATTTGTCGTTGTTGAGGGTGAGCCATTGGAGGCTTGGTCATACTTCCTTGCCAATCTTCGTCAGCACGTCACACAAGCGCAGAATATATGTCTAATTTCAGACCGGCATGTTAGCATATTATCGGCTATTGAAAATAATCCCCTATGGCAGCCATCTCATGCATTTCATGTGTTTTGCCTGCGACATGTTGCAAGCAATTTTAATCAACGATTTAGAAATGACAAATTGAAGGCTAGCCTGATGAATATAGGTATGTTGCACACTATGATTGGTGAATTAAAATGTTGTAGTTTTTCGTTAAGCGTCAACTGTGTGTTTTTTAAATTGTTCGTAGGATATACTCCTTGCATGGTGGATTTTGAGAGGTCGCTGGCACGATTTCGTGACACAAGCAGACAGGTAGCGGAATGGATTGATGACATCCCTAAGGAAAAGTGGTCGCGTGCACATGACCTTGATGGACGAAGATTTGGGCATATGACAACAAACTTGGCAGAATCCATAAACAGGGTGTTAAAGGGAGCAAGAAACATGCCCATTACTAGTCTGGTAAAATTTACATACAGTAGATTGGTCCAATATTGCGTGGAAAGAGGTCAATCGGCTTGTAGACAACTTGAATCTGGTCATACTTATTGCAAAAATGTGATTGAATCATTGACACATAATGAATCCGTGGTAACAATGCATACTGTGCGTACATATAATGTTGATGAAACTGTTTTTGAGGTGGATACAGGGTTTGAAAGGACATATGTTGTCAACCTTACTGCTCGTACATGCCAATGTGGACAATTTAAAGCATTTAAATATCCTTGTAGTCACGCCGTTGCTGCAGCGTTATCCATTCGTCGGAATTATCGACAATATATAGATGATTTTTTCAAGACGTCAAACTTGGTAAAGGCGTACTCATTTCCATGGGAACCAATCAGCAATGAGCAAGCAATTCCACCCAATGCAGGTCCTGTGGTAATACCGGATAAAAATATGTTGCGGGCAAAAGATCGTCCATAGTCTACAAGAATACGGAACGAGATGGATGATGTTGAAACTATTACATCACGAAGGTTATGTGGTCTTTGTAAGCAACACGGGCACAATCGTAGGTCGTGTCCTAACCGTGGAAATAATGCATGATATGACTTGTGGGTGTTTGTCACTTATGAACAATTATTTTGCAATTAAAATGTATCGCTCTATTTTTTAAAATTAGCTTTTATGGTGATTGTGTGGTTTGCTTGCATATAACATATAACATCGCATACATAAAAATTATTTGTTTACTCCTTGCATGCTAATAGAAATATTCAAAAAACAGTCCACAATAGTCAGCGATAGCACAATACACAATAACAACAGTCCCAAAAAAACAGTCAATACATCAGTCCATCTATCTAAACGAAAACATAAAATAAAACTACGACCAACGAGACCATGGCCTATCACGTGGCTGACGTGGGGGTAATCGACGCCTAGGCAGAGCCTCTATAGCCTGTGCAAATGCGTCAAGTTAAAAACCCATATATATAGACCACGGAGAACACGCCCATCAGAGGCGTGTCTCTCTCCTGCCACACACGCCCTACATTGGGCGTGTCCCCTTCAGTAGCTCACGCCCCACATGGGCGTGTCTCTCTCCATGAGAACACGCCCCATGTGGGCGTGTTTGGGTGCTATAGATTCGTAATATTTTGCAAAACGACTACTTATTCGTAATTTTTTATTAAAAAAGTAATAAATTAATTTTTTTGCCGTAATTCTTATTGTACTTAATCATTTTTATCTTACCTTTAATATGTAAATAAGATTGATTTATGTGCAGAGACTGCTTACTTTTAGGGCTGGCAAAATGGGCTGAGCCCGCCGGGCTGGCCCGCCCCGCCTTCCAAATGGGGCGGGGTGGGTTGAGTTTTTCAACCCACCAGCCCGCCTAACCCGCCCCGCCAAACCCATCAGCCCGCTGGGCTCGGCCCGCCACGGGGAAGGCTAGCCCGCCAAACCCTTTTTTTTTATATATTACCCAAATCAAATAAGATCAAATTATCAAAACATTTTTTTCACACACGCAAACAATCAGGCACCTCGTTATTTTTGCAAGGATGGTCACCGCTGAATGTAACTAATTTTTATTATTCAAATAGAGTAATGTATTTGAGTTTGATTTTTATTTTGTTCCTTATGGTTTCTCATATATACCCTTAGAATTTTTGTTGGACTTTCATATGCACATTAGGATTTTATGCAGATTTTTTTATGAATTTTTTTATATTTTTAAGAATTTTGTATGCAGATTTTATATTTTATATTTTATTTTTATAATTTTTTTTTATTTTAGGCGGGTTGGCCTGTAGCCCGCCAGCCCACTCATAAAACGGGTCAGGTTGCTCAATTCAGCCCATTTTGTCAAAACGGGCCGAGGCGGGCCAGCCAATTTTCGGTGGGCCAGTGGCGGGCCGGGGCGGGCCAACCCATATTGCCAACCCTATTTACTTTGTGTAAATGTATCTTCTTTATTCACGAATCCTGCAGTTTCATCTTATAATTTACACAAACAGACATTTTTGCGTTGCATATATATATATGTTGTGCGAGTAACGTGATTTAAAAAGGATCTGTGATGACAATTTTGTATAATTATACTCATACATTGTTTTATTATACTCAATTTTGTATAATTATACTCAGGCAGAAATGAGAATTCAATATTCTTGTTTACGTAATTCTCATCTCTTATTGTTTGTGTAAAACTGAGAGTTAATAAGTTTATATAACAATAGCATAGGATCAAATCCCCTAATTAATAATAGAAACAAATATATAGCTAAATTACTGCAAGACAACTAAAGCAATTCCCTAATTGATTGGAAAGCAATTTAACAATAGTATGGATCTAGAAAGGCTTAATATGATAATCATTCAAGTGGCTATTTGTCTATGGAGAAATGACCTGAGTTTTCAATTTCGGATGCAGGTTGCATTAACGAGGGATCGTGAAGGGTTGTAGACAGGGGTGTAAATAAGTTGGATTGCGCTAAGTTTTGATCAAAATAGGTTAGGTTTATGCAAAATATTTTGAGTCTAGTTAGACCTATTAGCATGTTGTAGGCTATCACTACTAGAAATGTCATTATTATCGACGGAATTTTCCGACAGAAAAAATTTCGTTAAAATTATTGACGAATTTTTTCAAGAAATCTGTTTTTCGTAAAATATTTTGACAGAAAATAAATTCCGTCAAAAAATTTCAACGGAATTCCAATTCCGTCATAGATTTTCGACGGAAAAAAAAATCAGTCGAAATGTTTTGAAAAAAATAAAAGAAAAAAAATTATATTTTGTGGACTTTTCGACGGAATTTCGATTCCGTCGAAGATTCTCGACGGAAAAATAATTTCGACGAAGATGTTCGACGGAAAAGAAATTCCGTCGAAATATTTTGAAAAAAAATAAAAGAAAAAGAAAATATATTTTGTGGACTTTTTGACGGAATTCCGATTCCGTCTAAGATTTTCGACGGAATAGGAATTCCGTCGAAAACTTATGAAAAAAATTAAAGAAAAAAAAATTATATTTTGTGGACTTATCGACGGAATCGAAGATTTTCGACGGAAAAGAAATTTCGTCGAAAACTTTTGAAAAAAAGTTAAAGAAAAATAAATTAAATTTTCTGGACTTTTCGACGGAATTCCGATTCCGTCGAAGATTTTCGACGGAAAAGGAATTCCGTCGAAAACTTTTGAAAAAAATAAAAGAAAAAGAAAATATATTTTGTGGACTTTTGGACGGAATTTCGATTCCGTCGAAGATTTTTCGACGGAAAAGGAATTCCGTCGAAAACTTTTGAAAATAATAAAAGAAAAAGAAAATATATTTTGTGGTCTTTTCGACGAAATTCCGATTCCGTCGAAGATTTTCGACTGAAAATGGAATTTCGTCGAAAACTTTTGAAAAAATAAATGAAAAAGAAAATATTTGTGGCTTTTCGACGATTAGCAAAATCAAACCTATCGAACTAATGACCTGAATTAATGGTTTTCAAATTCAATTCCATCTGTTTGTGTAATTTTTTTTTAAAAGTATAAAATTCAAAATTGTTAGTACATAGGTGTTTCTAGAGACAATCTGAGAGTCAGATGAACCCATGTAGGTATAACAGGTTGATTATTCGATGAACTCAACTATCTTTGGGACAACAAAGCATTGTTAGTGCTCTGTGTTGTCATTAGACGGATTGGGTATGAATTATGAAGTCAGATTTGCATTGTGTATTGACATGTTAATTTTATACAGGTTACAATATATACATATTGTACATCGCTCGTTAATTGTATAAGTCTTTTTTAATACTTAGCCTACTATATGATATAAACTTTTGCGCGTTCAATGTATTGATTAAGGAGATTCCATTTTGATATGTTGTTTACTTTGATTATATTTTTTTTATCAGGTGCAGTACAAAAACTGGTATTAAATTTGTAGAGAGAAATTTCAGAAAAAACTCTAAAAAATTTCAACAGAATTTGTATTTCGTCAAAAATCTTTAGATCTGTTTTCGACGAAAATTCATTGATTTTTCGTCTAAAATTTTCGACGGGATCTGTTTTGCGTCGAAAACCATTACAACATTTTTTGCCGGAATTGCATTGATTTTCTGTTGAAATTTTTTGACGGAATTTATTTTCCGTCCAAAATCTTTACATATGTTTTCGACGGAAATTCATTGATTTTCCGTGGAAAACTTTCGACGGAATCCATTTTCCGTCGAAAATCATCACAACAATTTTCGACGGAATTCCATTGATTTTCCGTCGAAAATTTTCCATGGAATCTGTTTTCCGTCGAAAATCATCACAACAATTTTCGACGGAATTCCATTGATTTTTCGTCGAAAATTTTCGACGGAATTAGTTTTCTGTTGAAAATCATTTTAACAAATTTTGACGGAATTCCATTGATTTTTCGTCAAAAATCTTCCTCGGAATTAATTTCCGTCGAAAATTTTTGACGGAAATAAATTCCATTTATTTTCGTCAAATATTTTCGACGGAATCTTTAATTCCGTCAAAAAAAGGGTTATCAACGAAAGAAAATTTCACGGCTTGAATTCCGTCGAAAACTTCATTTTCGACGCAATTTTTCCATCGAAAAAATAGACCTTTTTTGTTGTATATTATAGGCTAAGTCTGACCTATATTTAAATATCAAAAGGCCTGACCGTCATATTAGCATGTTTAAGCCTATCAAGCCTTCAGTAATTATAAAAATTAGAAATCAAATTTATAAAATTATTTTTTAATTAAAATTAAATAAATAATTATTTTAATTAAAATAAATAATATGATATACACCAGCTTATAGACTTGTATGTCAAGCTTTGTAAAAGTAGACCTACGATCTGTTTTCTAATTAAGTTTTGGGATTAAAGTTTCTGCTGTAACTTTAGATAAATATACCTGTTGTGCACTTAAACTACACCGTTTTGCACTTAAACTACACCGTTCAGTCTTTTTTTTTTAATTTAAACGAATCGTGCTTCCGTCTTCCCCTCATACATCGTTTTGCACTTAAATTTTGACTATTAGAAATAGAAAGCCAAGTACCGGGTGGAATGTACATCATCAACAAGAAGGGGCCACATATTTGGTGGGTCGATCAGCACCTTTTCATTATGAAAATGCTCCAGTGTTTGAATCTCCCAATGATTCGATTGCAACACTTTCCATATGAGCAGGTAAAAAGAACTTTGGTTCACAACTTCACAGCTATAAATCAATTTCTCTTATTTCCCCTTTTTGGCTTCTCCTTTTTCATTATTCGACTCAGGTCAGAAAACGGAAGCACGATATGTAAGGAAGCGCAAGAAAAAAAGGGAAGACGGAAGCACAATTCGTTTAAAAAAAAAGACTAAACGGTGTAGTTTAAGTGCAAAACGGTGTAGTTTAAGTGCACAACATGTATATTTATCTAAAGTTACAGCAGAAACTTTAATCCCGTAAGTTTTTCTTAAGATTCAAGCTTGTTTTATTTTACTAAATACATTAGGTCAGGCCAATCTGAGGTAGGGCCCTAATAGTCGTCTGACTCATTCAACGCATGCATCTAACGTCTCGCCGAGTGGGTCGCATAAGGTGTAGATGACTCTTTTACCATTTTGCACTGGCATTAATTGCCTTGCCTTGACAATAATGTCACATGCATCACGGAGATGCAATCCAATTGTTGCATAAGGTGAGATGTAAAACGGTAAGGCTGTGGTTGCTTGAGTGGCTTTACATGCTGCGTCGTGAGGAGAGTTACGCATGGACATGTCTTAAGTGAGAGTAGTTATAACCTATGAAGTATCAATTTTGATAGGATGTTTTCGATATGTTTCCGACCCGATATATAGATATGCAACTTCAAAAATACTATTTCAATAATTCTCGACACGTTTTAATATTAAATAATATTTTTAATATAAAAATGTATTTCAAATTAACAAAAATATAATAAAAGGAAATCATAAGTACAAATAAAAGATTATCAATACAAAAATTAATAAAAGGAAAATCATAAGCACAAATAATCTTTTTAATTTTATGTATGTAAAATATAATAATTATGCATACAAATTATATGTTTTTGTGATTAAAATCTATATTAATTTAACACAAATATAATCTTTTTAATTTTATGTATGTAAAATATAATAATTATGCATACAAATTATATGTTTTTGTGATTAAAATCTATATTAATTTAACAGTTTACTTATTTATAAAACATGTTCCTACCACCAAAAAAATTTACCTTATTTTCACCGTTGATTTTCTTTTAACGGTTATAATTTACCTCACATTTATTAATTAATTATTAATTCTCAACAAATCCAATAAATTATATCCATTAGATTGACGGAAATCAACGGTGATTAGATTGATTGTAAAGGTTGTAAACTTTTTTGGTGATTACCATCTCATCTAACGATCCATATTTGTGATATAAAATAAACTTTTTTTTCCTTTTCTTTCTTCTCACTTTCTCCCATACCCTTTCTCTCTCCTCTCCTTTCTCTCTTCCTCTACGCCATACCTAATTTTTTTTCCCTTCTGCCGCTGTGGACCTCAATCTCCTGACAAACTGTTCAATTCTAATGATATTTTTAATCTTTATAAATTAATACGATTGAATCGATGACTAACAAAGAAGTTTTGATGTGATTCAAAGCGGTGGTGCCACACAAGGTCGATCTGTTCACATAATCCTCCTTGTCTCTGCTTCAATATGTCGATCTGTTCTTCCACATGATAGATACTCTTAATTTCTAATAATTAATTGGCTATCCGTATCAACATAATTGCTGGAATGGCACCAATTAACCCTCTTTCCGGATTTTTCCAATATCAATTTTTTTATTCTTTAATTTTTTTATTTATTTTGAATTTTTTCCAACTCTTCACAGATCTTTTGAATCACATTAAAACTTCTTTGTTAGTCATCGATTCAATCTTATTAATTTATAAAATTTATGTTGTTCTTCAGATCTAAATTTTTTTGTGATTTTTCAATCCTTTGACACTGGTAATTTGATAGAAACTGATTCAGAAGGAGAAAATTTATATTACAATAATAAAAACAGAGACTAACGTATATTGACGATGATTTCAAATGTTGTGGTAATTGATTTCAAATGCTTCCGCACCGTTCACCTGGGCAGAGATTAACGATAAAGGGGAAAAATTAGGTATATGGCAGAGGAAGAGAGAAAGGGGAGGAGAGAGAAAGGGTATGGGAGAAAGTGAGAAGAAAAAAAGGGAAAAAAAGATTTATTTTATATCACAAATATGGATTGTTGGATGAGATAGTAATCGAACGGTAACGAAAGGAGTAGGCAAAAGTAGGTAAAATAAGAGTAGGCACAATAACCTATCCCGATAAGTATATCCTGCCCCTATTCAAAATAGCTATTAAATTCATTAATTAATTATTAATTCACAATAAACGATAACTGTTGATTGACGAAAATCAACGGTGTTAAGATATGATTGTAAGAGATTGTAAAAAAAAATTATAAATATAACCTTTCTCTTCATTAAAAAGATGGGAACGGATCCACTTACCACTAAAAAAGTTTACAACTCTTACTACCAATTTAATCACCGTTGATTTTCGTCAATCTAACGGTTATAATTTATTAAAAATTAATAGCATTTATTGTGTCACATTTATTAATTTCCAATAAATTATAACCGTTAGATTGATGGAAATTAACGGTGATTAAATTGATTACAAAAGTTGTAAATTTTTTTAGTGGTAAGTGGATCCTTCCCCTTAAAAGATAAGTTTTTAAATTTTAACTTAATCCAAACCAATATATAAATTATATCGGCCCAAACCCAATCTATTTTAAAAAAAGCCTTTTAATCATCCAATGCAAAACCTTACTTTTAACAATTAACACCCTTCCCCTTCTCTCTTCTAACCTAGCCGACTCCACTCTCCCCCCTTTCTCTCTCTTTCTCTCGTTTACACACACACACACAGAAGGTAAAAAAATTCAATCGATGATGCTAAGGAGCCGCCTCACGGGGTTCATAGATTGGGTTTTCGTTCATCACAACCCGACGCCGCACAAGATGCTTGGGTTTTCGTTCATCACCACTCGACCCGCGATTTTAATAACCTTGGAATTTTGTCTTCAAAATGGATTTCCACTTAGAATATTGGGTTTAGGTACCAAAGAAAACAAAAAGGAATATTACTGATTTGAGCATTTCTTGATAAGATGGAAAGTGTAAATTAACTATTTGTAAATTCAGTTAAATGACATAAGCTTGCTTTTGAAACAACCTAAAAGAAGCTCATCATCTGAAAGCTAGTACAAGATCATTTGTTTTCGTTAAGTACAATATTATTAAAAGTGTGACTGCAGCAATTGCAGGTCACCATTTGGGGCAGAGAGATGAGGATATCGATCGTGTAGAAAGATCGAGTAGTGGATCTATAAGTGCTGCGGTACTGCACGCCTGCACCTGATTCTATGTAAGTACCGTATCTTCTTTTTTGAGGTAATCTGTGATCTCATTCAACAAAGATTTTGGTTAACAGAACTTATCAAATCCCAAGGATCATCCCAAACTAATCATCATGGCATCTTCCTTTGATCATGATTCCCCTTAACGTGGGCCCTCGTTTCAATCTCATTTATTAAAACTTATTTGTTTTCATTTTAGAAATGATACGTTTAGGAATTTGTTTTAAAAAAAGTACTCACTAATTCTTGTAGAAATTATTGAATAGTATCTTATTTTAACTGCAATTTTCGGATTAGTCTAAATATCTTAATTTAATGCCTTTAAATATTTGAAAAGATAAAATTCGTGGAAATAATACTATTCTTCTCACTTTTTGGTGATAATATATATATTGAAAAATCTAAAATTCAGTCACTGGACTATCCAGTGAGTGAATTTTGACTATATTCTCCCGCGCGAATATAGTGCAAAAGTATTACAATGGTGTTCTGTAGGTGTTCTCCCGGGAGAACATAGGCAAAAAATTTTGTGCACTATATTATCGCGGGAGAATATAGTGCACTGGACCTAATTTACTAATTTACATCAAGTCACTTGATACTCACTATATATATATATATATATATATATATATATATATATATATATATAGTAGGATTTTATTGACAAATATTTTTTTTACAAACTTACAAACTACACTATGTCTGATCGGTGATCAGACATAGTGTAGTTTGTAAGAGTTTGTAAACAAAAAGTTTGTAAATTTAAATTTCACCATATATATATATATATACACGAGTTCATTTTTTTGCAGTTATTACAGATAATTATCTGCATTGAGCCCAATACAACGTCATTTTGGAATAGAAATCATAGAATTTTTGTCATTTTAATTTATTTCAAGGTTATTATAATCTTTATCATTATAATTTTTTAATCTTTCAATCTCAAAATGACGTTATTTTGGAAGTGAATGCAGAAATATCTTTCTCTCTCTCTCTCTCTATATATATAATGTATTAAAAAATTATTTATTTATTTATTTATTTATTTTTGGTAAAGGAAATTATTTATTTTTAATTCATGCAATGTTACATATAAATTTTTTTAAATAATCGATGTTCAATTCAATAACTTTCATATTTATAATTTCATACATTATTATCTTTTCTTCTTTTTTTAAAAAAATTTAATAGATAAAGTTAAATGTAGGAAGAAAATTCATGGAATCATTTAGGGGGTATTTAGTTCAGGTTATCTCAAATTGCATGTTACATTCTCTGTTCTCCACGTTTGGTAGAATTAAATAATGACTTTTACCCAAAAAAACACAGTTTCCTATCTAATTACAAATGCATATAAAAAAGGTGGTAATACACTGTTAACGAATGTTGTTTGCAACATAATATTTCTAGAAAAATCGAAGAAATTGAAAAAGTGGATGAGAATCAAGATAAGAATACCTCTCTTCTTAACCACATGTAACATTCAAAGTTTTATAAAAAAGTTACTTTCGTAATTTCTATTCATTTTTCCATCAAATTTTTATTTTCAACCAATCATACACTCAGCATATTTAATCTAATTTTTCTAGTAATATTTTGCGGTAACAAATAATTTTTTTAAACTTTCCTACCAAATTTATTTTCCTATGTTTTTTCTTGTAATTACATTTCCCTAATAAAAAAAAAAAAATCCTGAACCAAACACCCCTTAGATGTACAAATTGCAATAACCTTCTTCGAGTTATAGCCAGATGGCATGGGTTTCTTTCTTAATATTTTAAATTATAGTAAGATATGTGTTATAATTCGTTTCTGATAAAAAAAATACACTAAAAAATGCAAAAGAATACATCCATTGGTATGTTTACCTTTTTCTTATAGTGACACATATGCAATCTGTACGGAAAATGTCTGGAATGATTGCAATGAAATGGAACTCATTTTCTTTGCAAGCACATAATTTCTGACCTATACTTCTATGACATAATAGGTGGATTAAAAAGATAATTTATCTATATTTTATTGAGTGGTGGTAGACACATACTTCTTCGCTAGTCAGTCTATAATGCTCTCGAGCCCCCTGCAACAACATCTTTTTCTTCAACAGTGCTGATTCTGCGCAGTATTTACACGCACATGAAACTGTTTCATGTTCCTCTCCACTACCACAACAAGCATCTATCAAGGAGTCAAAGCTAAAAGAATTTCTTCACACCATTTTCTCCCAATATATATATAAATGTGCATCAATACAAGTATACAAGGCGCAATTTAAACGCATATATTCCTAATGAGCGATTGTATTATATTGGTAGTTCTTTTTAATTTTGAATTATTATGATATTTTTTCAAAAAAATGTCATTTTTTTTTTTGGAAATATTTCATCGGTTCATCGCTTCGCGATTAGTCCGATTCGGGACGGGTCCAGGATTAAGGCTTTAAACCCCTCCCAAAGGTGGTACTGGAGAGGTTCGAACACATGCCCTCATCCCCACCTGCTCAGCTCCCATGCGCCAACTGAGCTACCACCATTTGGTAAAAAAAAAAAAAAAAATGTCATTTTTAAATGGTCGAAATGCTTTTTTAGGCGTTTCATTTTCGAGAAAAAAAAAAGAAAAGAAAGAGAATGTATTGAGAAATGAATCTTCTAATTTTTCTAGTGAAAAGGAATAGGTAAAAGGAAGAGTGGTGTAAAAATGGTGCACCGGTGGGCCCAAACTTAGTTTTGGGCGTTTCCATATAGGTTGTTTTTTTGGTTATTTTTATTTTCATTGACATTTTTGTTATATTGCATTTTTATTTTGATTGTCTTTTAGTGAGACTCGAATTATTGATTATTGAATTTCTAAATATTTGATTATCATTTTGGAGAATAATATAAGGGAAAAATATTTGTCCTTTTAAAAGATATATAATTGCGTCATTTTAAGAGAGAAAGACATAACATAGTATTTTTTATTTAAATTTTAAATTTTAAACCCATAATATAATGATACTTTTATCAATTCCAATTCGTTACTAATTCATCCTCTTTTATCTTTTCTGTGTTCGACAATAAAAAAAAAAAAAAAAAGTGTGTTCGAATAACATTATGGGTGCTTCAATACGTTAGATCTCAGTACAATAATTAGCAGATTTATAATGATTTTGTTTGATCCCAGAGCATCAAACATTGCTATTGAATCTGGTGTTTAGCGATGTTTATAGAGGAAACAAAACAACCATCAATGATGATAAATTACATTGCAGTAGGGAGGCAGAGTCAAAAGGAAATATGGTATATGTACAGTGACGGCTATTTCAAGAGTCCATACATGTAAGGTTTAACCTTATAGTGGGGCCGGGTTTTTACCTATTTATGAACTGGGCCTATTAAGTGGTCGTTTGGTTAAGCTTTTTTCAAAAGTAACTTTTATCACTTCCTTATTTTAAAAGTACTTTTTATAAAAGTTAAAGCTATTTATATTTTTATAAAAATATTTGGTTTTTGAAAAAAATATTCGACTTTTGATTTCTGCTTTTCTGAGAAGTTAAAATTTTTAACTTCTGAAAAAAGTAAGTTTTTGACTTTTTTTGTGACTTCTCCTTTTTTTAAAAACAGACATCCAAATGAACTAAAAACAAAAAGTATTTTTTTTCTTGAAAAAAAATAGCTTTTGAAAAAAAAAAAGCTCATCCAAACGGGCCCTAAGTATGAGTACCCATACAGAACAAGTTTAATGATTCGTGCTTACGCAACTGTTTGGCTCGCGCACATTTTCATCAGGGTGAAAAATCAGATAGTGGTGGGTCGGCATCATCAAGTGGAATGGTGAGTACTAGTGAGAGATGGTGGAGAAGCGAATATATAAAGCAAGATAACTATTAGGTGATCCTAGTCTTGAAAGCTAAGCTCTCAGCTCTATAGGATGAAATGTGACTTTCATTTGGTTGAGGAGTCCATAGAAATAAATAAAGTGAAGATGTGTATATTTGTCATATTTGTTTTGAGGGTAATGTATCTGGAAACCGAGATTATTTATTGTGATCCGGATCACCATTTTTTAGGTGGTTCTTTAATGTAAATGAATGGGTAAAATTAGAAAAGAGAAAAAATAATAGGAATAAAAAGAAAAAGAAAAAATTGATGATGTGAGAAAGAGCACCATATCATTGGATGATCTGGACCATAATAAATATTTCCCTGGAAACCTTTGGAATAAATTTGCTAGTCCATCACACTCTCGTGTTATATCAACTCTTCTAGACAGCAGACTTATCTTGTGGTCCAATTATAATCAATTCATGTTCATCATCATCATTTGCTCGATTTTGTTTGGTTTAATATTCAATCCACGACACGTAAAGAAAGTATACGAGAATAAATGTCCAACAGTCGACAATAATTTTTTAGGGTAATGTTTAAAAATCTTTGCTCCAAAATCATTTAAGTCCTTATATATTATTCTTTATAGCTTAACTTTCTTGGAATTATTTCCATCTAAGTTCATTTTTAATGCCGCTAAATATTAAGTTATTTTATCCATTTTGTCCTAGTAAATAAATAAATAAAAAACATAGGAGGTAAGTGATTAAAAAAGAAAAGTATAAGGGAGTAACTGATAAAATATTAAATTATAGGGTTTTTTAACTTTTTCCTTATAGAACTTACCATCATTAAAAAGTTATGTCCCTTCATAAAATTCCTGTGCATATAGATGAGATAAAATATCCTCAGTAACTCTAAACTTGGCTTTTATGTGTTTTCCCTTGCTCCTAGTCTTCTCCATTTTAACCTTTGGCTTACCTTCTTGAGGAGAATTCTCTTTGTGCTCCTCTTCTCCTTTCTTTTCACTATTATAGTAGACTTGATCTTCCGGTTGAGCTATAGGTGAGGGGACTTCTTTGTCAAAGAACTTGAAAATTGCTTGCTCTTTGTCTACCCGTAAGATCAGCTCACCTTTAAGTACATCAATCAGCGCTCATGAGGTTGTCAAGAAGGGTGTTCCGAAGATCATTGAAATTGTGGCATCTTCCTCAATATCAAGGATGACAAAATCAACTGGAATGATGAACTTGTCAACCTTTACCAGTATATCCTCAATGATGCCATAAGCTTGCTTCGTTGAGCGATCAACAAGTTGCAAGATTGTCTTGGTTGGCTTTACTTCAGCGATCCCCAGCTTCTTCATTATAGATAGTGGCATGACATTAATACTGGCACCAAGATCATATAGTACATTATTTACTTCAACCTTGCCTATGGTGCATGGAATGCTGAAGCTCCCTGGATCCTTGAGTTTGGTAGGTAACTTCTTTTGGATAATGACACTGCATTCCTCTGTCAGAGTTACTGTCTCACATTCCCGCAACTTATGCTTTCTTGATCTTGATAATAGATCTTTCATGAATTTAGCATAGTTGGACATATTCTCTAAGGCTTCAGCAAGGGAATGTTGATCTGCAACCTCCTGAATGTGTCTAAAAACTTTGAATACTGTTGCTTCTGAATCTCTTTCTTTAATCTCTAAGGATAAGGGA
Source organism: Gastrolobium bilobum (assembly GCF_033153095.1). Taxonomy (NCBI): domain Eukaryota; kingdom Viridiplantae; phylum Streptophyta; class Magnoliopsida; order Fabales; family Fabaceae; genus Gastrolobium; species Gastrolobium bilobum. The sequence goes on along the minus strand of NW_026899151.1, from coordinate 31,688 downwards.
TTCGAGCATATGGAGAGAGATTCAAAGGCTTGTCTTGCCTTTCTAAAGCTTTCTTCTTCTCCCACTTAAATAGTTTCTTTTCAACTTTTTCAGGATTGCTCTTGTCAACTTGAATAGTATCCTTTGCCTTTTCTTTATTCTTTCCTTCAACTGATGCCTCCACATCTCTCTCATTTTCTTCAAGTTGATTCTCTATAAGCTGAATCATTGTCCCACTTCTTGTGGTAATTGCATTGCAGTGCTCTCTAGGATTAATTAAAGTGTCTCTCGGGAAGGTAACCTTAACTCTCTCAGCAAATATCCTTGACAACTGGCCAATCTGAGTTTTCAGATTTCTTATGGAAGCTTCTCGATTATGGAGTGCTAATCTAGTTTCTTGCATGAAAGAAGATGTGTCCTCTTTGAAAGTATTTGCACCTTTATGTAGTCAGAAGTGGTCTTGGATAGCTGTGCAAAAGCTTTCTCCCACTCAGAAGTGTTACTTTGTTATGGGGATGTGGTTGCACTGGAAAGGGAAGGTTAAGTTAATGATTGGACTTGTAATTAAATCCTGGATGCTGATTCTGATTCTTCCATCCTTGATTGTAGTCATTCCCGTACTGGTTCCTCCCAGGATTATTCTGGTTCTTCTGATCATACCAGAGTCCGTTTACTTCAGCATTTTTAGGTGCTCTCATCAAATCACATTCTTCTGTAGCATGAGCACTTGCACAAATTCCACACCTAACTGTTGGAGTATTGATAGAAGAGACTTGAAAGTTTGTGAATTGCTTTGTGAGGGCATCTAACTGTTTCTGCTGCTTCTTGTTCATTTGTAATATTTGCTCATTTCGTACCAACAATGCATCATAACCATCAAGCTTCATAATCCCCGCTCTCCTCTGTGATACTGGAGCGTTATCGAACTCCGAAGAAGCTAGAGATTCCAGCAATTCTAATGCTTCTTCGGAAGTTTTCATTTTCAAATATCCTCCTGATGCAGCATTCACCAAGGTTCTTGTGTTAGGCGTCATCCCTTGAAAGAAAATTCTTCCTTTTTCCCAGGCTTCAAAACCATGTTGTGGAAACTTCCTGAGTAGTACTTTGAACCTTTTCCATGCTTCATATAATCCCCACTCTCCTCTGTGATACTGGAGCATTATCAAACTCATGAGAAGCTAGAGATTCCAGCAATTCTAATGCTTTTTCGGAAGTTTTCATTTTCAAAGATCCTCCTGATGCAGCATTCACCAAGGTTCTTGTCTTAGGCATTATTATAACACCTCACATTTCTAAATTAAATATTTAAAATATTAAGTGAATATTTAAGTGAAGGATTAGTGAAAATCCTGAAGATTAGGCCAAAATACAAAGAAAGGGCAAAACGGTAATTAGCCAACATACAACCCTAGGAAGATAAAAATTGAGTAGAAGGTCTCAAATGATAAAAATAACCCTAGAAATGGATTCAGAACGAAAAATTGAGTGGATAGGCAAGTTTCAGAAAAATCTGTGAATAGTATTTTTCGCGGGTAAAAATACCGCGGTACGATTGCACCGTAAAATGTGCCAGTTGAATTTCGAGCTCTAGGTTTCAAATAGGAGTTATAAATGATTATTGAGTTAGGAAATATGATTTTTGATAAAATCTGATGGAATTAAGTCAGTTTGGGGAAGCGTGCCAACAGCGCGCGCAATAGCTTAAAACAGTGTTTTCTCCGAATGACCAGAAAACTCCGGATTCATCTGATCAAGTATAATTAAGGGAGAATGGTTAATGTTAAAAATTAGAGTTTCTAAATAGTTTTTGAATTTATGGACGTTTAGTGGAATCAGAGGGGAATTCAAATGAGTTTGAAATCGTGTGAGGTGGCGGTGGGACCCACCCCACTTAAACCACTTAAGCCACATCACCCTACCATTATTCACCATCACTTTCCCTTCCCTTTTTCTTGCCAAAACCGTGACCCCCCTCCCCTTTTAGACATTTTAGGTCCAAATCTTCATTCCTTGATAAATCCTTCATTTCTTAACCGAATCGAGTGATTTTTGTGTTGAAATTTGTTGGAAACAACCTTCCAAACACATTGGTGGTATCCATTCTCCTTGAAACCCTCTATCTGGTGAGATATTTTCCATTTAGAGCCACGAAATTTTGGAGAAAAATGGATGTTCATGGAGCTTTTTGAGCTTCCATTGCTTGGAGGAGTCTTGGGGTAGCTTCTAGCCTTTGTTGTGAGTATGTTTCCATCTTATTTACATGGTTTAATTGTGATTGAATTTTTGGAAACCTAAAGCTTGATTTGATGATGTGTTGTGTTAGGGAGCTCAATTGGAAAATGTGTATTAGATGATAATGTGTTAGAATGATGTGTTAGAGCTAGAAATGCGATGAAATTTATTGGTGAAAAATATGAATTTATAACTTAGAAATTTTGAGGATTGTCATAACTTGGATTTTTGGAAATGTGTTAGGATTGATTAATGAGTTGTTGTATGATCGTATGATGATAAAATAGGATGATAGAAGGTGTGGAATGGTTGAAATTGATTGGAAACTCCTTGGAGTGTCATAGGACACAATTCGACCCTTTGAGGAAAAATGAGTGAATTGATGTTGAAAAATGATTTGAATGATGAATTATGTAGTTATATGGTACTTATATGGGTTGTGTGGTGGTTGGAAAGTGTTAGAATCAATGGAAAATAATGAATTGTGTTTTGGGACATAAATGAACCTAGAGTGAATTATTTAGCAAAACGATGAGTAAAAGACGTAAAACGAAAAAAGGCACTTGAATTGGCCTCTTGGCAACCTAAGGAAGCATAATAAAATGAGAAAGAAAATTTAGAAAAATAAATCCTAAAATAACACTACAAGGGCCGAACCATCATGGTGATGGGAAGGATTTTTGTGTTTTTTCGCGTTTTGACGTAAATTGACGTATACTGACGGCTGTACATGGTTGTATAGGTTGCCGTACGTCGACTTGAATCCTGAACCTTGAATCAGTGAGTTGCCCTTGGTCCTGGACCAAGTGGATTGAGGTAAGTACTTGGTTCAATGCATGTATAATTGTAAATTAACATGTATTGTTTGAATTATGAGTGATAGGGAATGTCCTCTGTGTAGGCATTCTGCTGTGTACCAAGTTGAGGGATAAGCTGCTGCGGAGCTTGTGAGAAAAATATTTAAGGTAACCTCTTGGTACTAGGGCTTGTTCCCCTTTTCTGTTCCACCTTGCCAGTTGATGGCAACGGTAGGAAGTGTATATGAGTAGTGTAGAACACATGAGCATGCCTGCATTATTACAGTGGGTACTTATGTACCGAGTCTCTGGCCAGTAGACAGTTCGGGCAATTTCGGACTTCCGCTGGATAGGTCTCTGAGAGGGAGTTTCAGTTGACCGAGGGTCATGGTGTGTGATCCGGGTAGGAGCACACTAGGAATGTCTCTGGCGTTTTGGATGGTTGGGGCATCATGGTTGTGGTTTTTGGAACGCACCTTGGATGATACCCATAGGCTTATATATGCCCAGGGCGTGCGTGGTATTGGTAGCTACCATCCTGTATCGTCGTAGTTTGTATCTCTATATTCCCCATTCTCTAAAACCCTTGCTATATCCCGTTGTAAAAAGTGGTTGTTGTATTCTATTCATATGCATCGAAGTGAACCATTGGGCGGAGTTTTCTCCAGAACCTCTGGTTTACTGAGATATATTCGTATATCTCACCCCGTCCCGGGACATTTATTTCAGGATGTACCTGTGGCGTTGGAGCAGCGGGCAAGATGCCCGCAGAGTGATAGAGAAACATTTTCAGTATTTGGCATATTGTTCATGTTGGCATGCCTAAGTCTAGTAGTTTGTATCATTTGAATTTATGTTTAAATTTGTAATTGAAGTTGTAATATTGTAAAGGGTAATTCGAAGTTGAAGTCGTAAGTTGTAATATTTAAGTATATGTTGTAAATGTAAAAGAGATGCATGATGTACTAAGATGGAAGGATTTTAGGCCTATGTTAGAGTTATGGTTATATGCTTGTATTGTGAAACTACATGTAAATGGGACCTTTGTGATTGAAACAAGTAAGGAATATAATGTGAGCTCTATAATATAAACTGTGTAATAAATATAAACTGAATTGGGTTGTAAGTTCCCCAAGGCGTTGTTGGTCCTTGTGTGTGCCACCCATTGGATTATTACTGTATTATTGTTGGATTATTAGGTACTTTGAGGCATTAGTGAGCTTGTACAAATTTGGGGATTATTGGAAAAATAAATGAAACTCTGGCGAATTTTCTGTAGAATTGGCAGATTTTAGGTGAACTTCGGGAGAGCATATCTCCCTCTACAGATGTCTGATAGGGACTACCATATTCAATTTTGAAGCTTGAGATGTCCCCTATATGGTGTTAAAATATGAGCCAGTTATGGGTTGTACGCAGGCCTGTGGAATTTATTGAGTTCGGACTATCCAGGGACCTCTGATGCAGGGGCTGTTCTGGTCAGTTTTTGGGAATTTGATTCCCGCTTCGTCTCTCAGTCAAATTGAGCATGTGATACACCAAAATGAAGTTTGAGATATATAGTTTGTAGGATAAAGATTTGAGAGCAATTGGATGAGTGGATTGTGTGCAGTAATTCGAGAAGTGTGAGTGGTTTAGAGCTGTTTTGGGGTTGGTTGGCTATTTTGCTTATCCAACTTCAAACGGCGATAACCGGAGCAAATGAGCTCCGAATTGAGCGTGCTATAGCTTGTTGAAAAAGGAATTAAGTAAGACAAAGATATAATCTCAGAAGAAAGTCTGGGTGTGAGCAGTGTGTTCGCAGAAAATTTAGGAGTGAACCATGTTCGAATAGGTAAAAATGTAAAGTTTGGTAATTGTCTAAGTGGGTTTATGGGAACCCTTTAGTAACTTATAATAAGTATATTGTGATGTAAAAATAGATAAAATAAATATTTCGCAAGAGTTAACAGTTATAGTCACAGCTTGTAATTATTACGCGTTTTATTGTTTTAAATGCTCGCATAATAATCAGAAAAAGTTTATTCGTATTTTTATAAATGAATTGCTGTGATTGTAACCGCTTAATATCATAATTAATATTAACAATACCGGTACGTAACGGGCCTGTTACATTTTATGGTATCAGGGCAGTTTTGTTAGGGAACTCTGATAGTGTATAGTTGTGATATGTGCTACATAGTTGTATGTAGATTCTTATCGATTACTGCATATGTGATTCCTTAGTGTGGGTCTAATCAACCCATTCCTTTGTGTTACATGCGTAGTCATCGTAAGAAGCCTGCATGGCAACCCTGATGCACCGAATGTAAGTCCTTAGCCTGATGTTGTGGCTGCAGTATTGACTGCTCCATGGACAAGAGATGGCAGTAAGTAAAATATGAATATTATAGGACTTAAGGGAAACAGACTTAAATGTTTTGTCTGACCTTGTAGATGAAATTTATAAAGCTGGATTATAAGTGAAAGTTGTAAACAAATCCATGATATGTACGGTATTGCATGGGTGAACCTTGTAGTACTATGAATAATAAAGATATATAATTGAGATGAGTCCATAGTATGGAAATGGTATTGGTGAAGCTTCCAAGTATGGGCGTAGTATAGTATGTACAAGTGGACTTGGTGAATAGACTTCATCAAGGTGAGAGACTTAGAACCTGTTGGATTATTGAAAATGGTGAACATGTATGCTTAAGTATGAGTTGTAATATTCTATGTTTGATTAGAAGTTATAAGTCCCTGATGGATAATGTACACTTAAACAAATTGAGATGGTTCATGCAGAGAAATAAATAGAATAATTGATGATTAATCCTATGGGATTTGACCACTTGAAATTATAATGCTGGTCAATTGGTAATGTGAGAGATGTTGAAATATGGGATTTAAATCCATAAGGAGTTAATGTTGAGTAAGCATTGGTGAGACGAAATAATTATGTATTATGTGTAGAAGGAGGAAATTGAGAATATCGCCATGGATGACATAAGATAAATGTACGATGAAGGCACTATTGTAATTGATGGGTGTCGATGCAATTTGGCAGACGTGTCAGTGATAAACGAATAGTATGGTTGAATTGTATAGTCATAAGTAAGATAGTAATGAGAATTGTAAAGAAAGTATAATCTTGTGGTCTATATAGGTACTACTAATAGTAGTGTGCATGTGAAAGTATTGGTATTTGATATGGATTGATAGACGGAGTAGAGATATTTTCAATGTAAGGAATATTTTACAACCACCAAGGGTGGAAGTGATTAGGAAAATTGATGGGTTGCTTTATAATATTGAGTATAGGCTTATGTGAGCGGTAGCAGACAATGGATTAGAACAGAGACAGGATTTTATGAGTGATTGTTGTACTATCACAAAGTGAGAGAGTATGATCGGAGAATGTTATCAGCAACCATCGTGGTGAGTTGCCAATCGTTTGCTGCCGCCTAGACTCCACCCACCGTCGTGCACAACTCCAATCCGCGAGTCACCCATAAAGGCACCTCTCAGTTTTGTGGAATAATCCCATCTAGCTATTGTGCACTCTCTCAGGTTAGTGTGCAAATTTAACTTTTAGCTTATGTTGGTTTGACTATCGGTTGTAGGCAACCTACTGGACAAAGATATGAACTATTAATAAAGTAAGATGAAATGCCATAATGATAGTAGAATTTTTATTAATAAAATAATGAATCTGAAATGTCATATTTAGTTCTTGTACCCTTGCATAGGATAATATAGATGCCTGGCCATGCGATGATGCCTCTATGACTAAGTCAAATGTTTTATCATTCCTTTTTGTATACACTCATACACTGTAAAACTCCTCATATATCGTTGTCTCCCACTAATCCATTGGTTTTGAAATCATGTGATTACTGTATGAACTAGGTTGCAATAAAGTGTGAAATTAAGTGGTTAGCGAAAGAACTGAATTGTCAAGGGTGCATAGAGTGTGAACTTATGTGTTTAGCAAAAGAGCTAATGTGTAATTTCAAGACGAAAATGATAAGATTAGTTAATGAGATGAGGTATAATTGTCAGTGCAAGGATTGACGAGTAGTTTTCAGTGTAAGGACTGATGTAGAATTTTAGTGCAAAGACTAATGTAAAATTTCAGTGTAAGGACTGAGGTAGAATTTCAATGCGGTGACTAATGTAAATTTCAGTACAAGGATTGAGGCAAAGTTAGTTCTCTATGATTGGTCGGAAATGATTAGGAGACCCCTGTGTGATGGGAAATATAATACTTATATTAAGAGATGTGATATGCGTACAAAACCTTGAGAAAAGTTTAGGATTCATGGAATAGAGATTATGCTATGAACCATGCTAGGTGAATAGTCAAAGTAAAAGAGTAAACAATCTTTGAGAAGAATAATCAAGGAAGAAACAGTGCACCATACATATATGTGATATGATTAATATACTACTACTATGATTATGGGGGTAACCCCATGTGGATATACAAAACAGTTTTGCCGTTATATACCGATATGATACAGACACCAAATGGACAGGGTCCAAGTGTGATCTGGTGTGTACTGGGTACACGTTGGTTGTGATATACAGATATATTGTGAATATAAATTTCTCTATGCACTGGGTGCATGTGGTACGACATGATATTATGGATATCTCTGTGTGGCTTATGTGCCCGGAGGGTATGGTTATCTCTGTGTGGATTACGTTCCCGGAGACAATTATTATTTTATATGAGTAATGTGAGACGAGGAAGTGTTCCTCACTGGTGTAACTGTTAGTATAATAGGGATACTTGATATAAAAGCACAAAGCAGAAACAATTGGGGGATGATCCTTGAATAAGGATAGCTAGTGGTAAGTTATTATTACGGCAGGGATCATATGGGTGGATTCTCTGATCGGTGGGTCATTACATCTGGGGCCCTGAGGACAACAAGAGCTCGAGCGGTTAAAACCTGTGAATGTTGTTACCCACTGTATTGAGAGAGTTCTTCCATGTGATTAATGCAAAATATGAGGTCAGATATTTGTAAATGAACAATAATATGTTAGATTTGGATATAAGAGGTGAGGCATAGTGTGTAAGAATTTAGAAGTGTGATAGTGAAGCACTATTGTGGGTGTAAAGTAAGTTCGAGGAAATAATATCGGCTCCAAGTGAGGTAGTAAATGTGTTGGAATTCTCGCCTTATGGTAAAGGAGATAATAGTGTGATTTAATGTTGACAGATGAAGTAAGTGTCCTTCTAAGAAGGCTGGTGATGATCAAGAGTTCAGGTTAAAACGGTGAATTATAAGCCCTTATAAAAGGTAAACTGTGATGGAATCAAGCACGAATGTGTAGTAATAGTTGGAAATTGGAATTGCGATCGGTTGCCTAAAAGTTGATAGCTTGGTTGTACTGATAGAGTGGATTGAGGAGTGTTATATATATAATCGCATATGCCGCTTATGGTGGAAAGTGTGTGGAAGATGGACAATGTTAATGTTGTTTTGGTTAAGTATTAATGAGGTATGGCTGAGTGTTTGTGGTAGTTTTGAATATTTCGAGAGATTGATATACCAATCGGTGGGGAATTATATAAGTAGTGGCAAGGATGGATTTAGTTTTATGTGACTTGATAATTAAGTTTCAAAGATTCCTATAGGATGAGACTTGCATGTGAGAGACATGGCATTTTTAAGGGTCCATCAGTTAGTAGTGAAATGGGTTTGGAAAATGATTCGTCCCAAGGTGTTTGGTGGAAGTTGGTAAAACTGTAAGGTGATATTGTTTTGAGTTTGACATCCAGGATTAAATGACGATGATTACGAAAAAGTAGTATAAATAAGTGGAACATATGGTTAAGTTTCAAAGATTCCTATAGGATGAGACTTGCATGTGAGAGACATGGCATTTTTAAGGGTCCATCAGTTAGTAGTGAAATGGGTTTGGAAAATGATTCGTCCCAAGGTGTTTGGTGGAAGTTGGTAAAACTGTTTGGATATACATTGAATTTGTGAATATTTATGGAATTACTAGTGTTGCTGATTGTATATTTTGTTTAGATAAATTTTTGTTGTCTTATTTTTTAAATAGGCTAACAGTCTAGACCAGACTTTTATTTTTTTTTTGTAAATAAGTCAGGCCACAGGTCAATAGTAATATTCATAACAGATAACAGGCTTGGTCAGGCTAACATATTTAAATACAGACTTAGTCTTTTAAGACTAAAGTTCGGCTCGGCTCAACCTGTTAACACCCCTACTTGTCAGCTTAGCTTAGCTAGGATATATAATCTGTTACGCATGTCATCAAAATTATTATCATTCAAATGCTAGACTGTCTTGTCTTTTTTGTTTTTACTTTTCTCTTTTTCATTACCATCTTTCAATTATTCAATTCATTGAGAAGCTATTAAAAATACATCATCCTGAAAAATATTGGTAATATTTATCTGATATTTTTATTTGGGTTGGTTTCTGCTTATTATGTGATCTGCTCGAGCTATAATTAGGTAATAAGCCGTTTTTTACTTTGAAAGGTTCAAGATTGATATTGCCAAATGATAGTATCACTAGAAGTCTTAACATTTGTTAGCTACCTTATGTCTTGTTAATCATACGGCTTATATTTTAATGCAAGATATGAATTATTTTATAGAAGTTACATATTCCTTAATTCAATGGGTTGCAGTCAGTGGCAGAGCCAAAATTGGAGGGGAGGGGGGGGGGGGCGAAAATTGAGGTTTTGTCTTGCATAATATTAGTATTTTCTTTATATATTGACCTCGTATCTTCATGGAACTCATTTAGGTAATTTTTTATCAAAATATTAACATTTAACAATATTTCAGAGATTGAAAAAATGTACCGTCGGCCGGTCCAATAGACATAAAAAGTAGTTTAAAGCAATAATTACAAAAAAAAGAGTGCCTTAACTAAAACAATGCTTTTAACTACAATTTTTTTTTTAAAAAATAAAAGACTTCAACCAAGTTTCCCAAAAAGTGAACATTTTAAGTTAGAGCAAACTCATTTTCTCTATATGAAACCACTACACAAAGAGAAACATAACCATGCAAATGAAAAGAGAGCAAAATGGTGGCAAAAAGGCCAAAATTTTCACTAACCAAAACATAGCATATGAAAGTAAAAAAGAAAATGCATAAAAGGTTACATATAACACACACTTAGGTGAAGTGGAGGTAGATTTCAACTTAGATCTCAAAGCAGAACTTTCGGAAGAAACACATTTAACAGTAATAACAGTACTACGTTTAGCCTTCAAATGCATTAATTTTTTTTTCAATTTTTTTTTGGGGGGAGGGGGGCGACCGCCCACCCTAGCCTCCCCCTGTCTCCGCCCTTGGTTGCAGTCATATTTAAGGTGTCTACAGCCTTGACTACTTAGTTTGAATATTGAAATAGAGCTTAGGGAAAAATACAATGCGGCTGATATCTTATTTGGAATGTCAGACCTGCAATCAATTCTCTCTTTTTATAAAAATGAAAAAAGAAACAAAGGATAAAGAGAGCATGGGAATGGGTACGTGACACAGGAGGAAGAATAAGTTTTTTCTCTAATCAATTTGCGTTGCTACGTTGTTTTAATCATCTCTGTACGTTGTTACGTTGCCAACTAATACAAGAATAAATACTTTTTTTGGTCCCGAACAAAAAATTTGGTCCCCACTTTAATCCCTTACAAAAAAATTTAGTGACCCAGTCCCCATGAAATTCAAAGTGGACATATTTTAGTCTTTTTGAGTGACTAATGTGGGTCTTTTTTGAATTTGTGAGGGACCATAATTTTAACTAAATTGATCCACTTTGAATTTCTTAAGAACCTCGAGACTAATGTTTTTATAAGGGACTAAAGTGAGGATTGTATTTTTTGTTAAGAACTTAAAATGGTCCTAATATAAATATTGAATCAAGAGACAAATAAAAACCTACAAAAAAAAAACTAAAATCATTGTTCTGCGGACATGTGCCCCTGGTTGGGTCCGCCGATATATCATTTCCGCTTAAAAATGCAACAAATTCAAGAGGAGAAAATCAATGAATTATCACTTTAATCTAAGATTGTTTAAGCAAAACTTCGTTAATCACGTTATCCAAGTTCATGCATGAACAACCACCAGGCTTGGTGTCCTTCTCTGCCTCCTTCTTCAATTTCCTGATCTTTTACCTCATCTTCTTTCCCTTCTCTCCCACCATCAATTCAAGTAGTGATTCTGTGGACTTTGATTCAAAAATGAAGGGAAAGGGTCAATGTTTTAAAGGGAACTTTGAGCACATAGTTGAATCTGCCATGGTGATGCACGAGTTTGATGAAGATGAGGCTAGCTCCACTGTGGGTTACATGGGTCATCGGTTCGATCTATCTTTGTATCACAGAAGTGAGGTTGGTCAGATCTATGGTTGTTTGGGTTAAGGTACAAGATGATGCTGATTATGTGGTCAGTTAGTCGCTGGCAATCAAGCTTAAAAGGAGAAAATGGTGGGCTTTGTGTAATGGTGTACGAGATGAGTTTCTTCTCTTCATGAGTTCCATTTATTGTAATATACTTCAGAGAGTGTGGTATCTAATAAATTCAAAATGGACACATTTAGTTGAAATCGTGGTCCCTCACAATTTCAAAAAAGGCCCATATTAGTCCTCAAAAGGACTAAAATGGGTCCATTTTGTATTTATTAGGGACCACGATGGACCTTTTTATTTGTTAGAGACTAAAGCGGGCATCGTAAAATTTGCTAAGGACTAAAAATAGTATTTACTCTGTACTTTAAATTTAAAGTATTTCATGAGTTTCTTCTCTTCATGAGTTGCTGATGATAAAATAATATTCCTAATTGCAGTCGTCACCCATGTTGTAATTTCATCAAGAGTTATACGGGACACGATACGACATAATATTTCGATAAGTTAATTTTAAAAATTTTAAATTTGGATATATTAAGACACGTTTTGATATTAAATAACATTTCTAATTTATATTATATTTAATATTCAATAATTTAACAAAAGAATGAAACTTTTGCAAAAAAATATAAGATGTAAATACTTACTATTCTATTTTTAAATTGAAAATAGTGAGATTTATTCGGTATTCATTTTAAATTTTTATTATATCAGTTTGGTAAAACATCGATAATTGTTTTTTATAATATGTAGTGTAATTTCAAAAATTATAGATGGCGAAGAGGAACGGAAAGTGTTAAAGATAATACATCAAGTTTTTTAAAGTATTGATGCAACATACGTCACCACGCTCATATAATGCTTCAGCATCAATATTGCTTAATACCACCAATTATATTGTTATAAGAGTTGTCTGCTATGTTTTCCTTAATTTTATTAAAAGATAATGTTGTTTGAATTAATTTAATAGATATAAAAGTATAAAATATGTTATAAAGATGAAGAAGAAATAAATTTACCTCAAGTCACTTGAGATAACTTTATCTTCGGTTACTAAATCATGACAGTACAAAATAGATTATTAGTGGTAAAGAAAAAAGAGAGAGAGAAATGAAATCATAATCATTCAAAGGTGAATAAATTAATATAAGGAAATAAATAAACAAAATGACGTAATTTTGGGTGACAGGAGATAAATATATCCAAGAAATATTTTTCTCTTTTGCTCTTTGACTGCTTAATTATAAAAAGATATAATAACAAAAATTATTTCCGAATTTATAGGAATGGGTGGCGGAATTAGGGCTGCCATGTAATAAAATAATGGCCTTTCATCCTAAGTTTCAATACGTCTTATGTAATTTTCTTCTTATTTTATATAAATATTAACAGATATGATATTATATGTATTATAATCATTTTTTGTCTACTCTACCTATTTTTTACTAGTATCGCTAAGTCATAATTTCAAGAGTATAGAGAAAAATTAAAAGATAGCTGAGATAACTAATTAAGTAGGTCCAGAATATGCATGAAAAAAAAGGCACAAGATTTATTTTCAAATATTAAATTGTATTTAATAATTTAGATAATAAATAATAAAAGAGTTATTATTTTAAAATTTATATTAAATTAATTAAATCAAATAATAATTAACACGTAAATAATTCTCATTTGCCTAGCATGATGTTTGAAAATTCTTAAATTTTTAAATATGTTAAATTTATTGTTAAAAATAAAAGACTGTTGATTATTTTTTTCCATAATTACTGGTGACCTATTTTTGTGCTATATATGATTCTGAACTTTTTGTTAACAATTAATCAATATAACTTGAGAGATCAGGTTAGGTCTGTGTTCTAATTGAAAAAAAATATATAAAAAAAAAATGATCACTTTAATTCCTTAGACTGAGGCAAACACGATAGAAAAAAAATTAAAATTAAATTATCATTATTGAAAATGAATTTGGCATTTTCAAATTGACAGAGAGTCGGAAAGATTGCGGAGAATTGTTTTCATTTTAATAATTATTTTTTTCTGAATAAATTTAATTCCAATTTTTAAAATAACAATAATTATATTATTTATTATTTTAGTTATAAAATATTAATTGTTATTTATGTTACTAATTATTATCTGCATATAGTGAAGCGATAGTTATATTTACTGCCTATCTAAAAATTAATAATATAATAATTAATCAATAAGACAAAAATAATGTATTATAATTTTAAAATTAGATCAAAAAACTAGATTCAAATATGATGAAATTAATTTTATTTTTAGTCAATCTCCTTTTTTTTCTTTGATACATTTTTTGAGTCAATCTCAAATTGATTTGACACCTATCTAAACTTTAATATAGTAAACAAAAAAATAAGATAAGATAACAAGAAAAGAATTAGGATTTGAAGATTAGATGCAAAGTAAATTTAAATATGACAAAATTTTATTTATTTTCTAATCAATCTTGATATCAATCTAAATATAAATATCTACGCATAATCAATAAAATTGATTTTATTTTGGAATCAACCCAATTCATTTGACTATTTTATCTATATTATGTTATATTATATTATTATTTATATAGTAATTTATATATTGTGGATATCTTTATTCAAATGTATATATACTAATTTTTTTCATGAATTTTAAAATGCATATAATTTTATCTCTCATAAACAATCTTGACACGGTCATTGAAAATAATATAAAATTTTAGATTTTTTTTTCTTTTATCGTGAAATCCATCTCTTTGACGTATCATATTTGGGTAGTATGTTGGATTATAAATGGTAACTAACCTATGACATGACACAATCAATCCCAAATCAAGATAAAATGAATCAACAACAAAAAACAAAAAATTAAAAAGAATCCATTGCTGAAAAGGAAAGATTAGCATGTTGGATTTATTTTTTATTTTAGTTTTCAAAATACAATAAAAAATCCCAAATTACTCACGTAACCTAATATATAGCAGTAGTGTTAGTGTGTGCCTCTGTTTTGCCTCCTTTTTACTCACATATCTATTTGTTTCACAGTTTGGACAATGGACACCACCAATTGCAAGAGAATGGCGAGAGATTTAGGTGAAGATTTGGAGTCAGAGATATTGGTGAGGCTGCCAACAAAGTCATTGATGCGATTTAAGTGCGTTCAACTATCATGGAATGCACTTTTTAGAAACCATAGATTCGTGATGAACATGTGCATGTCAAAAGAGCATATCATGGTGTTTGGAGTTAAGAAGAAGAAGAAGAACCGTCACGCATCACTAACATGCGATGACCCATCACAACCACCTCTGTATCTCAATTGCTCTTTCCCCAACAAAAGCTTCAATTTCCACAAGTCATACGGTTCTTGCAACGGTGTTTTTTGTCTTGGTGTGTAAGTCAAACACGTTTATCGGTTAATTTTGTGGAATCCTAATACAAGAGAGGTCAATCTTATTCCCTTTCATTCTCAGACATCTGAACGCTATAGTCAATTTTATTGCTTCAGTTTTGCACTACAAAAAAGTGTCTCATTTGTGGAGGTTGTTTTTTGGAGGTTTATAAAACCCCCAATATTTATGTGCCATTATCAGAGCACATCACGTTGTATTTCCATTTTTTATTAGTTTTTATAATTTTGTGGCACGCTTTCACCTCCAGAATAATCACCACCTTCCATCTGAGGCATATCCATTTTTATATCATTTTCCAACAATTTTCTAGAATAATGTTTATTACTCAGCTTTCTTCTATGTCACCTTATATGCATTCATCGGTGGATGTATTGATAGATTATTTATATACTTTTCTGTTTATAAGTGAGAGGAAAGTTAAATCTGATCGAATTAAGGCCTTTCCTTTACTATGGTCTACATAACTGTCAAAATCTTGATATGATATCTTCTTGTGCCATCAGGTTCTCCTATTTTTGTCGTGCCTCACTGGATTATATAGTAAAATGTGGGAAGCAGCTTGATGTAGTGCATCTACATAACTGCAAGACAACACTAACACACAACTTGTCAATACTTTAAAGGTGTTCTCTTTAATCTTTTCTCTGACTCTTAATCTCTATAACAATTTCTGATAACAATGCTGCATAAGTAAGAAATTAAGATTTTCTGTAGTTTTAAATTGTCACTTTTCCTTGTAAAGCTTTTTTGGAGAAGTATTAAAATATTGTATTCTTAATTTGGCTAATGAAAATAAATCATACCGGTTGGTTCCAAAAACTAAACTTTTCAAATTTGTACTCCATTCTTATTTTAAACTTCTAGATACCATTGAAAAGTCATTATCTTCACAAAGCTTTTCCTTCTTAGTATTATTGCTATGCTGTAGATGCATACATAATGGTTGACCTTATAAAATGATGGTATTGGTGGTATTGGAAGGTTTTTCTCCATAATATATTTGCTTTTATTATATATCTCCTTAACATTTTGATGGTATTGGTGGAATATACATGTATATGCTGTTATAGAGGGGCACATTAAATTTTTTATGGCAAACGTATATGCTGCAATCCAATATTTTGCTGATTAATTTTCTCATGGGGACTTGAAACTTGATCCTTCATGCCTATGTAACACTGTACTACAAGCTTGTAAGCTTGGATTTATTAGTTTTATAATTGATGTCTCCATATAGTTCTGTTTAAGAGGATAGGTTTACAAATTCCAAACTCATGTGGTATGGAAACTAGCCTGAACCCATACATACACTTTCCAAAGTCCTAAGCTTATACCGTCCTATTAGATGAACTTTCTGCATTTTTTATATTACAAAGATCTCTGTAACGAACACAAGTATTTTTTAAAAGTAATTACTTTATTCAGTTTAGTACTCTCCTCAGGTGCTCTAAATTTCTTGCAGTAACACATTCCTTACAAAGTGGCAAAGAAAATCAGTATATGCAATCAGTGTAATAGGACTTATGATTTCGTGAAGCACTGTGATTATTATTGGCAAGCATTAACTTGCTCCTGATGTAAGTAATGGACTATGAGATCTTTGTATATAGAAAAATGAATGGAGTATGAGTAACTTGTAACAGTATACTGCATAGAATTTATCTCCTTGCCATCAAAGCACATTGAACTCATGTGATGCATATGATAGGTTAATCCCCAGACACATCAATTAAAGGTGTGTGATTTTGGGAGCACAAAGATGTTGGTAAATTCCGTTTTCTACTGAATTTGAAGATCTTTTGACTGGATGTATCTGAGCTTATGATAGATATTATTGCATTTTTAGGTGCTTGGTGAGGAATTGCTATGGAGAGCTTCAATGTCTGCAAAGATATCTGAATACCCTTTGATCGAGTTCCCAAGGTGGCTTTCATGTTCTTGACAAGGGGTCCTGTGTTTTTGGCACCTTTGTGGGAACAATTCTTCAAAGGGCACGAAGGGAGCTACTCAATTTATGTGCATTCCAATCCATCTTACAATTTATCGAATCCGGAGAGTCCAGTGTTTCATGGTTGGAGAACTCCCAGTAAGGTTAGTTTGTTTCTTCTTAAGTTACTTGTTTCATATAATATCGTTCTATTGCCTTAATATGAATTATGAAAATTGTTATTGCTTGGATAATTAAGATGAGGCATAGGGTATAGTCCTATTCAAATGTCTTGTTTATTTGTGTGTAGCTATGTAAATTGCTTAACAAAAAGAACAAATAAATAAAAACCAATCAAGAGGGAAAGGGGAAAAGGAAAATAGAACACAGAACAGAACAAAACAGATAGACATTTTATTGTGAAATAAAATTGAACTTGTAACGTTGGAGTGTTCTTCAATAATTTCCAAAAAATAAAAGGATCATTACAAACTCATCCCACTTGAATTGCCATTCGGCAATCCCATATATTTTAACATTTAAAATGGTAGCTTGTGAAGCCCAAAAGTAAGGCACCCCCATCAACGTGTAACGGCCCTGCTCCTGTATTTGGGGGGAAATTACTAGATTCAGTGGATCCCAATTATTAAAAGGATAGTGATATTTTACTTTTTTAATGTTAAATTTAGTATGTCATTTCAATTCCTTTATGGATTAACACACTCTATTTGTTTTGAAAACCAATTAAACCTGTAAGTTTTTATAGCAGTGGGTTTTTCTAGTTCTTCACAAAGGATATGACTTGTGTGGTTGACAGTGCAAAGAGCACCCTGAGAAGCCACTCTACGGAGGAGGAGTTTTGGTTCGTAGTTCTATATAAAAAGTGATTATACTCTTTTGGTTCGTAGTTATAATAAAAAAAGGGCTTGCAGCTTGTGGCGGTCTATCCCCTCTAGGAAGTAATAACAAAAAAAGTTAAACATATTGCGGGGGTCTGAAACCTTCAGAAAATACAACATTTGTGGAGGTCTTAAACCTCCAAAAACCACACTAACAATTTGTGGCATTGCACACAAAGACGCCACAAAATGTGTTGTGGCGTAGGTGAAACTGAAGGTTAATATGAATGCCACAAATATCTTTTGTGGAGGTCAAAGACCTCCACAATTTGTAAATATAACCCCCACAAAATAACTAATTTTTTGTAGTGTCGATCCCATCACAAATGACTTCAAAGTTGTCATACTCATCCAAACACGTCATTATCCTCCTTGTTATGGATATGAATATCATATCCCAACTACCTATCAGAATATCTGGTGAGATACAGAGTCATCAACATCTCAACAACTCCAAACAGCCAAAGAGCACAAGATAAGGATCACATCCCAACAGAAGGGGAGTTGAATCCTACTACAATTGGGGAATCTCAAAAGGCCCAAGCCTAGGAAGGTAATCCTATAAATAAGAGCATAAGGACCCCAGGTAAACACTCAGAACTCATTTACTACTTCTGCCCACGCTGTGCACATACCCACCTCTTGGCTATAAGCCTATTGCTTGTGCGCAGTGATTGAGACCTCGGCTATAAGCCTAGTATACAGTTGATATACATTATCTCTGAGCGCATACCCTACGGTATAGCAATACGGTCTATCCAGGACCTAACATTGGCGCCGTCTGTGGGAACGATAAAATTCGAATCCCATTCCACGATGACGAACACACGTTCGACGTCCAGCAACGTCCAAGTACCGCGACACCAGCTCGCAACGGAGCCGTTCCAGACAACTGTGTCACCCGTGCTGGTAGACGTACAGGTCGAAGGGGTCGGCCTTCAGGGGCCGACTCCCAGACCCCAGCCAGATGCAGCAGCGGCTGCAGTTCGTCCACCTCCACACAACGAGCCACCAAACTTGACACGCATGGCCATGGGTGCAATCCTTCAGAGGTTGCAAGAGATGGAAAACAGATTCCTGACCCAGCAACGAATGGATGCCCAAAGGATGGCGACATTGGAGGCGGAGCTGAGAACTCAGAACGCTGAAGACTGACCTGGAAGGACAGGACAGGTCCTAAACGTCGGACCCCAGCAGCAACATGCTGAAGGCGTCCAGCATCAAAATGCTGAAGGTGTCCAGCATCAGAATGCTGAGGGCGTCCAACGTCAAAATGATGAACGCGTTCAACATAAGAATGCAGAAGACCTCCAGCATCAAAACGTTGAAGATCGACCTGGAAGGCGCAACCATGCTGGTGATGGAGGACCGCGGCAGCAGAACGCGGCTACAGTCGAAGGAACACGCAGAATGTGCAGAACCTTAACCTCGGCAACAACCGGAATGGTGGAGGTCCGAACGACAATCGGGACGAAAATTATCTGGAGGATGAAGAGGCTAATGATAGCCCATTCACTAGGAGGCTTATGAACTTGGCCATACCGCTGAGATTCAAGAGCACCAGGATACCTCCATACGACGGAAGTCAGGACCCAAAAGCCCATTTAGAGGCTTTCAAAACCGAGATGCTGTTCAACGGGATCACTGGACCTATTAAGGCCAGGATCTTCACGACGACATTGACTGGTCAAGCGATGACCTGGATAACCAGGCTCCCTAGGAACTCAATCGACTCGTTTGAGGACCTAGCTCGGACTTTCCGACTTAACTTTGCAACAAGCAAGGTGCATCCGATGCCAGCCTATGCTTTGGGAAGAATCCGGCAGAAGGAGAACGAATCGTTGAGGAAATACCTCGATCGATTCAAGGATGCCGCCCTCAAGGTTCGAGGTTTAACTGAAGCAGTGCACCTCCACTTAATCATTTCGGGATTAGATGGGGACTCCCCATTGGCGAGGTCTATCTATAAAAACCCGGTAAACGATCTGGAGGAGTTTAGACAAAGGTCGGACAAATACATTGACGTGGAAGACATGCAAAAGGTCTATGTCGAATCTCGAGGACGAAGCCCGACACGTCGGAGCCCGAGTAAGAAAAACAACAAAGACCGGGACCAGAAGGGATCCAAAAAAGCAAAGGACACTCGCAATAAGAGGTCGGAAGATCGGTCACCAAGGAGGAAGTATGACGACTATACACCTTTGAACGTGTCCAGATCCAGGATATGGAAAGAGGTAGCTCAAACCGAGATGCGCAATGTCGAGAGACCTCGACCCCTCAAAGCCAAGTTCGGTATAGATAGAAACAAATACTGCGCCTTCCACGATTAAAATGGTCACTTTACGGATGACTACTGGGACCTCAGAGATGCAATTGAAAAGCACGTCAGAGAGGGGAAGTTGAAACAATATATCATCCGAACACAGGGCAAGAAAAATAATAAGCGAAGGCAAAGAAGCCGGAGCCGAAGTCGAAGCCCGAAGAGAGAGGATAGAAAGGATAAAAGAAGAGACCGACCTGCCAAAGTCAAAGAGGTCGACGACAAGGACGAGGCTTTTCCTGAAGCCGAATTCGAATGCAACGTGATAAATGGAGCTCTAGGTGGGGGAGGAGACTCGCCTAACGCCAGAAGAAAGTACCTAAAGGAGGTCATCTCTGTAAGAGATAGGCCGACCTTCAAAGGGAAAGACAACAAACCTGCACCCCCAAGACTGTTCTTCACTCAGGAGGAACTAGCAATGGTCGTACCCGGACACACTGACGGATTGGTGATCACTGGAGTGCTAGTCAATTGCCGAGTGAAGAGAATCTTTATTGACCACCGAAGCTCAGCTGACATAATTCTCTGGGATGCTTTCCAGAGGATGAACCTGGATGAGAAGGACTTGAAACCATGTGTCACCGAGCTGGTCAGGTTCAACGGAGCGGCGTCCCCTCCAAAAGGCTACATCGACCTAAAGTTGACCTTGGGCACGAAGGACTCGTTCCGAGCTGGAAGGGTTTGTTTCGTCGTGGTGGACACCTCGTCTTCCTACAACGTGATCATTGGCCGGCCTACAATCCATGAATGGGATATGCTGATCTCCACTAAACATCAAGCATTGAAAATGCCTGGGATGAACAATGAGATCGTCACCATAAGAGGTGATCAAGAAGAATCAAGAAAGTGCTACTATGAGACTCTACGAGTCCATCATGGAGGTCCATCATCTCCACCTCGGCTTAAAGAGGGAGGAGTTAAGGACCAATCATTGAAGGCTTGTGGAAGCGAGGTCAACTTGGTGGAACTCGACGTGAGAGAGGAGCTCCTAGCACCTCGTCCAGAACCCCAAGGAGAGCTGGAGGATGTCGATATTGCAGAGAACGACAAAGGGCACACCAAGCTGGGAAAAGGCCTAGATGCTGACTTCAAAGAGGAACTGGTTTCCTTCTTAACGGAAAACCGCGACGTATTTACGTGGAAAGCCTCGGAGATCCCAGGAATATACCCAACTTTCTGCTGCCACAAGCTCTCCATGTACCCCAGATCACAGCCAGTGTCCCAAAAGAAGAGGAAGATAGGATCCGACTGACGTCAAGCCTTGAATGAGCACGTCGACGAGCTGCTAGAAGCTGGATTCATCAGGGAAATACAGTATACCACTTGGCTGTCTAACATGGTGATGGAAAAGAAACCAAGTGGGAAATAGAGGATATGCGTGGACTACACCGACCTCAATAAGGTCTGCCCAAAGGACTCATACCCCATGCCGAACATCGACCAGCTAGTTGACAATTCGTCAGGATTTCAGCTACTGTCATTTATGGACGCGTACTCTGGGTACAACCAAATCCCACTGCACCCTGACGACCACGAAAAAACTGCCTTCATCTCTGAGAAGGGAAATTTCTGCTACAACGGCATGCCTTTCGGTCTCAAAAATGCAGGGGCGACATATCAGCGGATGATGAACCACGTTTTTTAAGGGCAAATTGGGAGAAACCTAGAGGTATACATCGACGACATGATTGTCAAGTCGTTGCACATATCGACACACATAACCGACCTCAGGGAAACTTTTGAGCAACTGAGAGCTCGCATGATCAAGCTGAACCTGGCGAAATGTGCTTTTGGGGTACCAGCTGGAAAATTTCTGGGCTTCATGCTTACCAACCGAGGAATAGAAGTGAGCCCCGACAAATGCAGGGCCGTCCTTGAAATGAAGCAGCCCGAAAGCAAGAAAGAAATCCAACAGCTCACAGGACGTCTTGCGACCCTGACCAGATTTTTGCCTATATCGGCAAAGAAGGCTTTGCCTTTCTTCAAGCTCCTAAAAAAGGAAGCCGAGTTCGGATGGGGAGAAGAATGCAAAAAGGCATTCAAAAATATTAAGAGTTGCCTGGCCACCCCTCCTGTACTGTCGAAATCAGAGCCCAGAGAAACGTTGATCTTGTACTTATCAGTGGGGGAAGAGGCCATCAGTGCCGCCTTGGTGCGGGAGACAGACAAAGCACAACAGTCGATCTACTTTGTAAGTCGAACCTTGCATGGTTCTGAGCTTCGTTATCAGAAGCTTGAAAAAGTTGCATTTGCCCTGCTTACCACAGCAAGGAGGCTCCGACCTTACTTCTAGGGTCACCGAGTCATTGTGCGAACAAATCAGCCAATTAGGCAAGTACTTCACAAGCTGCACCTAGCTGGAAGAATGATCAACTGGGTTGTCGAGCTCTCTGAGTTCGACATATCATATGAGCCTCGGCAGGCGATTAAGTCTCAAGCACTGGCCGACTTCATCTTGGAGCTAACCCCGTCCAATGAAAAGGAAAAAAGGAATGAAGATCTCTGGACAATACATGTCGATGGATCCTCGAACTCTAAGGGGAGTGGAGCTGGGGTGATCGTTGAGACCCCGGAAGGAGTGTCCATTGAGCATCCACTTCACCTGGCATTTCCGACCTCCAACAACCAAGCTGAGTACGAGGCGTTCATTGCCGGGATCGTACAAGCGAAAGAACACGGGGCTAGAAAGATAAAAATCATGAGTGACTCGCAGCTGGTTACCTCACAAGTTGAGGGAAAATATCAAGCCAAGGGTCCCCTCATGATGAAGTACCTCCACAAAGTTAAAGAGCTGCTAGCCGAGTTTGACAAAGGGCTTCAAGTTTAAGAGCTCAGCCTCAGCCTTGAGCTCCAACTCAGCCCAGTGAGGGGCTTCAAGTTTAAGAGCTCAGCCAGAGCCTTGAGCTCAGCCCAACGAAGGGCTTCAAGTTTAAGTGCTCGGCCACGACCTTGAGCTCAGCCCAACGAAAGGCTTCAAGTTTTAGATTTCGGCCACGGCCTTCAACTCAGCCCAACAAAGGGCATCAAGTTTAAGAGCTCGGCCATGGCCTTGAGCTCAGCCCAACAAAGGGCTTAAAGTTTAAGAGCTCAGCCTTTGCCTTGAGCTCCAACTCAGCCCAACGAAGGGCTTCAAGTTTAAGAGCTCGGCCAAAGCCTTGAGCTCAGCCCAACGAAGGGCTTCAAGTTTAAGAGCTCAGCCTCAGCATTGAGCTCCAACTCAGCCTAGTGAAGGGCTTCAAGTTTAAGAGCTCAGCCACGACCTTGAGCTCAGCCCAACAAAGGGCTTCAATTTTAAGATCTCAGCCTCAGCCTTGAGCTCCAACTCAGCCCAGTGAAGGGCTTCAAGTTTAAGAGCTCGGCCACGGCCTTGAGCTCAGCCATAGCCTTGAGCTCAGCCCAACGAAGGGCTTCAAGTTTAAGAGCTCGGCCACGGCCTTGAGCTCATCCCAACGAAGGGTTTCAAGTTTAAGAGCTCATCCTCAGCCTTGAGTTCCAACTCAGCCAAGTGAAGGGCTTCAAGTTTAAGAGCTCGGCCACGGCCTTGAGCTCAACCCAACAAAGGGCTTCAAGTTTAAGAGTCAGCCTTAGCCTTGAGCTCCAACTAAGCCCAGTGAAGGGCTTCAAGTTTAAGAGCTAAGCCAGAGCATTGAGCTCAGCCCAACGAAGGGCTTCAAGTTTAAGTGCTCGGCCACGACCTTGAGCTCAGCCCAACGAAAGGCTTCAAGTTTTAGATTTCGGCCACGGCCTTGAGCTCAGCCCAACGAAGGGCTTCAAGTTTAAGAGCTCGGCCATGGCCTTGAGCTCAGCCCTACAAAGGGCTTCAAGTTTAAGAGCTCAGCCTTTGCCTTGAGCTCCAACTCAGCCCAGTGAAGGGCTTCAAGTTTAAGAGCTCGGTCAAAGCCTTGAGCTCAGCCCAATGAAGGGCTTCAAGTTTAAGAGCTCAGCCACGACCTTGAGCTCAGCCCAACGAAGGGCTTCAAGTTTAAGAGCTCGGCCACGGCCTTGAGCTCAACCCAACAAAGGGCTTCAAGTTTAAGATCTCAGCCTCAGCCTTGAGCTCCAACTCAGCCCAGTGAAGGGCTTCAAGTTTAAGAGCTCGTCCAAAGCCTTGAGCCCAACAAAGGGCTTCAAGTTTAAGAGCTCAGCCATTGCCTTGAGCTCAGCCATTGCCTTGAGCTCAGCCCAACGAAGGGCTTCAAGTTTAAGAGCTCGGCCACGGCCTTGAGCTCAGCCCAACGAAGGGCTTCAAGTTTAAGAGCTCAGCCTCAGCCTTGAGCTCCATCTCAGTCCAGTGAAGGGCTTCAAGTTTAAGAGCTCAGCCTCAGCCTTAAGCTCCAACTCAGCCCAGTGAAAGGCTTCAAGTTTAAGAGCTCGGCCAAAGCCTTGAGCTCAGCCCAACGAAGGGCTTCAAGTTTAAGAGCACGGCCACGGCCTTGAGCTCATCCCATAGAAGGGCTTCAAGTTTAAGAGCTCAGCCTCAGCCTTGAGCTCCATCTCAGTCCAGTGAAGGGCTTCAAGTTTAAGAGCTCAGCCTCAGCCTTAAGCTCCAACTCAGCCCAGTGAAAGGCTTCAAGTTTAAGAGCTCGGCCAAAGCCTTGAGCTCAGCCCAACGAAGGGCTTCAAGTTTAAGAGCACGGCCACGGCCTTGAGCTCATCCCATAGAAGGGCTTCAAGTTTAAGAGCTCAGCCTCAGCCTTGAGCTCCATCTCAGTCCAGTGAAGGGCTTCAAGTTTAAGAGCTCGGCCAAAGCCTTGAGCTCAGCCCAACAAAGGGTTTCAAGCTTAAGAGCTCAGCCTCAGCCTTAAGCTCCAACTCAGCCAAGTGAAGGGCTTCAAGTTTAAGAGCTCGGCCACGACCTTGAGCTCAAACCAACAAAGGGCTTCAAGTTTAAGAGCTCAGCCTCAGCCTTGAGCTCCAACTCAGCCCAATGAAGGGCTTCAAGTTTAAGAGCTCAGCTAGAGCCTTGAGCTCAGCCCAACGAAGGGCTTCAAGTTTAAGAGCTCGGCCAAGGCCTTGAGCTCAGCCCAACGAAAGGCTTCAAGTTTAAGAGTTCGGCCACAACCTTGAGCTCAGCCCAACCGAGGGGTTCATGTTTAAGAGCTCAGCCTCAGCCTTGAGCTCCAACTCAGCCAAGTGAAGTGCTTCAAGTTTAAGAGCTCGGCCAAAGCCTTGAGCTCATCCCAACGAAGGGCTTCATGTTTAAGAGCTCAGCCTCAGCCTTGAGCTCTAACTCAGCCTAGTGAAGGGCTTTAAGTTTATGAGTTTGGCCACGACCTTGAGCTCAGCCACGACCTTGAGCTCAGCCCAACGAAGGGCTTCATTTTTAAGAGCTCAACCTCAGCCTTGAGCTCCAACTCAGCCCAGTGAAGGGGCTTCAAGTTTAATAGCTCGGCCACGGCCTTGAGCTCAGCCCAACTAAGGGCTTCAAGTTTAAGAGCTCAGCCATAGCCTTGAGCTCAACCCAACGAAGGGCTTCAAGTTTAAGAGCTCGGCCACGGCCTTGAGCTCATCCCATAGAAGGGCTTCAAGTTTAAGAGCTCATCCTCAACCTTGAGCTCCAACTCAGCCCAGTGAAGGGCTTCAAGTTTAAGAGCTCCGCCAAAGCCTTGAGCTCATCCCAACAAAGGGTTTCAAGTTTAAGAGCTCAGCCTCCGTCTTGAGCTCCAACTCAGCCAAGTGAAGGGCTTCAAGTTTAAGAGCTCGGCCACGACCTTGAGCTCAACCCAACAAAGGGCTTCAAGTTTAAGAGCTCAGCCTCAGCCTTGAGCTCTAACTCAGCCCAGTGAAGGGCTTCAAGTTTAAGAGCTCAGCCAGAGCCTTGAGCTCAGCCTAACGAAGGGCTTCAAGTTTAAGAGCTCGGCCACGGCCTTGAGCTCAGCCCAACGAAAGGCAGTTTAAGAGTTCGGCCACAGCCTTGAGCTCAGCCCAACGAAAAGCTTCAAGTTTAAGAGCTCGGCCATGGTCTTAAGCTCAGCCCAACAAAGGGCTTCAAGTTTAAGAGCTCAGCCTCAGTCTTGAGCTCCAACAAAGGGCTTCAAGTTTCAGAGCTCGGCCATAGCCTTAAGCTCAGCCCAACAAAGGGCTTCAAGTTTAATAGCGCGGCCACGGCCTTGAGCTCAGCCCAACGAAGGGCTTCAAGTTTAAGACCTCGGCCACGACCTTGAGCTCAGCCCAACCAAGGGGTTCATGTTTAAGAGCTCAGCCTCAGCCTTGAGCTCCAACTCAGCCAAGTGAAGTGCTTCAAGTTTAAGAGCTCGGCCAAAGCCTTGAGCTCAGCCCAACGAAGGGCTTCATGTTTAAGAGCTCAGCCTCAGCCTTGAGCTCTAACTTAGCCTAGTGAAGGGCTTCAAGTTTAAGAGTTTGGCCACGACCTTGAGCTCAGCCCAACGAAGGGCTTCATTTTTAAGAGCTCAGCCCCAGCCTTGAGCTCCAACTCAGCCCAGTGAAGGGCTTCAAGTTTAAGAGCTCAGCCAGAGCCTTGAGCTCAGCCTAACGAAGGGCTTCAAGTTTAAGAGCTCGGCCACGGCCTTGAGCTCAGCCCAACGAAAGGCTTCAAGTTTAAGAGTTCGGCCACAGCCTTGAGCTCAGCCCAACGAAAAGCTTCAAGTTTAAGAGCTCGGCCATGGCCTTAAGCTCAACCCAACAAAGGGCTTCAAGTTTAAGAGCTCAGCCTCAGACTTGTGCTCCAACTCAGCCCAGTGAAGGGCTTCAAGTTTAAGAGCTCGGCCAAAGTCTTGAGCTCAGCCCAACAAAGGGCTTCAAGTTTAAGAGCTCGGCCTCAGCCTTGAGCTCCAACTCAGCCAAGTGAAGGTCTTCAAGTTTAAGAGCTCGGCCACGACCTTGAGCTCAGCCCAACAAAGGGCTTCAAGTTTAAGAGCTCATCCTCAGTCTTGAGCTCCAACAAAGGGCTTCAATTTTCAGAGCTCGGCCATAGCCTTAAGCTCAGCCCAACAAAGGGCTTCAAGTTTAAGAGCTCGGCCACGGCCTTGAGCTCAGCCCAACGAAGGGCTTCAAGTTTAAGACCTCGGCCACGACCTTGAGCTCAGCCCAACCAAGGGGTTCATGTTTAAGAGCTCAGCCTCAGCCTTGAGTTCCAACTCAGCCAAGTGAAGGGCTTTAAATTTAAGAACTCGGTCACGGCCTTGAGCTCAGCCTAACGAAGGTCCTCAAGTTTAAGAGCTCAGCCATTGCCTTGAGCTCAGCCCAACGAAGGGCTTCAAGTTTAAGAGCTCGGCCACGGCCTTGAGCTCAGCCCAACGAAGGTCTTCAAGTTTAAGAGCTCAGCCTCAGCCTTGAGCTCCAACTCAGTCCAGTGAAGGGCTTCAAGTTTAAGAGTTCAGCCTCAGCCTTAAGCTCCAACTCAGCCCAGTGAAAGGCTTCAAGTTTAAGAGCTCGGCCAAAGCCTTGAGCTTAGCCCAACGAAGGGCTTCAAGTTTAAGAGCTCAGCCTCAGCCTTGAGCTCCAACTCAGCCCAGTGAAGGGCTTCAAGTTTAACAGCTCAAGTCTTGAGCTCAACCCAACGAAGAGCTTCAAGTTTAAGAGCTCGGCCACGGCCTTGAGCTCATCCCAACGAAGGGCTTCAAGCTTAAGAGCTCAGCCTCAACCTTAAGCTCCAACTCAGCCCAGTGAAGGGCTTCGAGTTTAAGAGCTCGGCCAAAGCCTTGAGCTCAGCCCAACAAAAGGCTTCAAGTTTAAGAGCTCGGCCTCAGCCTTGAGCTCCAACTCAGCCAAGTGAACGGCTTCAAGTTTAAGAGCTCGGCCACGGCCTTGAGCTCGGCCACGACCTTGAGCTCAGCCCAACAAAGGGCTTCAAGTTTAAGAGCTCAGCCTCAGTCTTGAGCTCCAACTCAGCCCAGTAAGAAGCCTCAAGTTTAAGAGCTCGGCCATAGCCTTGAGCTCAGCCCAACAAAGGGCTTCAAGTTTAAGAGCTCGGCCACGGCCTTGAGCTCAGCCCAACGAAGGGCTTCAAGTTTAAGCCCTCGGCCACGGCCTTGAGCTCAGCCCAACCAAGGGGTTCATGTTTAAGAGCTCAGCCTCAGCCTTGAGCTCCAACTCAGCCAAGTGAAGTGCTTCAAGTTTAAGAGCTCGGCCAAAGCCTTGAGCTTAGCCCAACGAAGGCCTTCATGTTTAAGAGCTCAGCCTCAGCCTTGAGCTCCAACTCAGCCCAGTGAAGGGCTTCAAGTTTAAGAGCTTGGCCACGACCTTGAGCTCAGCCACGACCTTGAGCTCAGCCCAACGAAGGGCTTCAATTTTAAGAGCTCAGCCTCAGCCTTGAGCTCCAACTCATCCCAGTGAAGGGGCTTCAAGTTTAAGAGCTCGGCCACGGCCTTGAGATCAGCCCAACTAAGGGCTTCAAGTTTAAGAGCTCAGCCATAGCCTTGAGCTCAACCCAACGAAGGGCTTCAAGTTTAAGAGCTCGGCCACGGCCTTGAGCTCATCCCATAGAAGGGCTTCAAGTTTAAGAGCTCATCCTCAGCCTTGAGCTCCAACTCAGACTAGTGAAGGGCTTCAAGTTTAAGAGCTCGGCCAAAGCCTTGAGCTCAGCCCAACAAAGGGCTTCAAGTTTAAGAGCTCGGCCTCAGCCTTGAGCTCCAACTCAGCCAAGTAAAGGGCTTCAAGTTTAAGAGCTCGGCCACGACCTTGAGCTCAACCCAACAAAGGTAGTGGCTTATAGACTTGCCTTACCTCCCCAGTTAGCTGGATTACATTATGTATTTCATGTTTCTCAGTTAAGAAAGCATATTCTTGATCTTTCTCATATTGTTGAGCCAGATGAGATGCAGATAAAAGAAGAATTGCAAACGCCTTTGAGGCTATTCAGAATTTTAGAAAACTTTGAGAAGAAGCTCAGAAAGAAGCTATTCCTATGATCAGAGTTCAATGGGAAGGTCGATACCAGTAGAATCCACTTGAGAACGAGAGGATGAAGATCTTTTGGCAGTACCCAGAGTTTAGAGATAGGTAATACTTCCTGAATTTTATGGACAAAAATCCTAAAAGGTGGGTGGGTATAATATTTCAACCTCATAATCAAAATTATTAAGAATTCTCCTGAATTATTAAGAATTCTCCTGAATTATTAAAGAATTCTGAAATTAGAAACGATAGATAAATTACAGAGCATAGAGTTTGGGTTAAATATAGATATTTACCCAAGACTTTTCATAAATTATGAAAATTTAATTTATTAGAATATGTGAGAAAACACACACTAAGATATGCTAAATGTTGGCTAGAAATAGAAAAAGAGAAATAATGTTAGAATCACTTGACAGCCTTTGCTCGCTGCCAGTGCTCGTTGAAGCGAGCGTTGTATGAGCTCGCTGCCCTTGCTCGCTTAAGCGAGATGGCTAGCAAGCATTCGAGAAAATTTTTAAAATGCAATAAGTTAGAATCTATTCCATTAAAGTATTTCACCACTCACTGAAGCTATAGCCATAGAAGGGGAAAGGAAGAGCTACAAAATCCCATTTCCATTAAAGACCATGAGAGAATATGAGGCCAACATGAAAACTACTTAGAATCTCTCCCTTATCAACCTCGCACTTTCCATTTTCGTTTATGTGGCCATTGGAGGGAGGTTTTGTTTACAGAAATTCCTAGGGTTTGTGCATTGGAGGGTGTTTGGGTCAATGGATTCATGGAAAACACTCCTCTAAGCTTTTTTATGGTAAGATTATTTTTCTCTTTTATGGTTTTCATGGACTTCGCGTATACCTAGGGTTCCTATCAAATAGTGCCACGAAATTCACATGGAGTGTGTAGATAGACTAGGTTTTAATCATGAAATCTTTGATAAAGAATGCTTAGAATGTTGTTATGTAGAAGAAAAATCTATAAAGTGATGGTTTGTGTCAATTTGACATTATGACCTAGAGTTGATGTTGGAACCTATGAGAATTATGATATGAATTAAGTATTGTTGGATGTTGTGGTGTGGATTATGTAGTTATGGACATAGAGACACCTTGATGGTGGAGAGACCGTTGGAGACTTAAATTTTTAAAGACTAAGAGTTTAAAGAATTTCCTTAAGATGGTAAGTATAGTTAAAGATGAATTATGTTGTCTAGCCAATTCTTTAGCATGCGTGTGTTGTAAAAATAATGAATGATATGTATGTTGATCATAATCTCGTTTTGTGCTATAGGCTGCAATTGTGAGATAAATTATGGTTGTGATACATGCAAAGAGAAAGCTTGGATCAAGTGCGCAATAGAGGTAAACTTTGGTCCTTGGGGTTAATTCCCTATGTGTTCCACCTGGTTCCTTTGAGGTAATGGTTTATATGTTTATGTATAGTAGAAATATGTGATACTAGAGAGCATGTAGATTTGCAGAATGCAATGTTTCAGAATATGAATGAATGATAGGCTATGAAATAGCATGAATGAGATTATGTTATGTTGTATGATGATATTATGTTATGGGGAGATCTCTAGCAGTTGACGCTTGTATGTGATTGATACCTTCTGTGGGCATGGTAAATGACCTCCACAAGTGGGTATAGTAGTATGAGCTCAACAATTGAGTATGGTAGATGATCTTAAGAGTTGGTATAGATGGCCTTTCCATGGGTACGATATTATGACCTCTATGGAGGTAGCAACCTATGAGACACACGATCTCTTGAAAGAACCTCACTAGATAGGAACCTAACATGGGTATGGTATATGACCTCAATGAGTTCCTAGGTTATGAGATATGTATGTATGCTACGAGACTTATGAGAATTCGATATATGTATGAGACTTATAAGAATGTTATGTTATGTTATGTTATGTTATACCTGTACAGTAAATGAACTATAGGACAGAGTGACCCTCTAATGCCCTTAGTTTACTGAGATTCGTATCTCACCCCTGTTGAGGATTTCATTTCAGGTACCATCACTGTTGGTGAGGGTTCAACAGTGGGCAAGCAACCACTGAAAGAATATCTTGCGGATATTTGACATATTTGATATATATGTATCATGATATATAGACTTAGTCATTTTGATATGTCCACATGACACAATATGTATTTTGGACATTCATGCTAGTTTGATGTATTTTGGAGACTTAGAGACTTGGCAATGTGTATTTGGCATGATCCATTATGTTGTATTTGAGTAGAGAGCTCATGCATATGGATTATGTGTTTTGGACATTGCTTTTTGTATTATATCTTGGGACATTTTCAACAAAATGGTTATGATTAAAATTAATGATGTAGGGCAAAAATGATGTCACATTGTTATGTTGGAATTTACATTGAGTACGTATGTTAAAACATTCTCGCACATTGTTAATTGATGGCAATGTTCCCTACAAGTTTTGGGATGATGTTATTCTCACTATATGCTATCTCATTAATCACATGCTATATTATGTTCTTCATCACCAGGTACATCACTCTGTTTTGTTCCCTCATCAACCTTTATATCCTTTGACCCCATATGTCTTTGGTTCTTTACATAGTACAGAGCCTCGGAGTCACGAGTTCGATCTCTACTACCCTCCACTCTCTTGCAGAATTTTTTAGCATGGATTAAAGGCTGGTCAGATACATTATCCACTATTCAATTTCAATAGGCTCTCGTGTGAAGAGGCGTGTTAGAGATATATAAGATTATTAATATAACACCATTCGATAACTTAAATTTTTGGGTTGAATTAGTTATTTATAATATTAAACCTACAATTTGATGGTTCACTTATTCACTCGCATGTCAACCTGTGGAG